>NC_060169.1:32373701-32471608 GCF_021292245.1 Micropterus dolomieu | reverse complement strand
CAGAAATATAGAGGCCACACCACAAGATGCAAACCACTCATCAGCAGGAAGAATCGCAAGGCCAGAGTGAAATTTGCAAAGAAGTACAGAGATGAGCCGCAAAAGTTCTGTAACACAATCTTATGGACTGATGAGACCAAGATTAATCTCTAGCAAAGTGATGGAAAGGCCAAAGTGTGGAGAAAGAAAGGAACTGCTTATGATCTGAAGCATAGAAGCTCATCTGTGAAGCCTGGCGGAGGTAATGTCATGGCTTGGGCGTGCATGGCTGCTTCTGGAACAGGCTCATTAATATTTATTGATGATGTAACTGATGATGGTAGCAGCAGAATGAATTCAGAAGTGGACAGAAACATTTTGTCTGCCAATTTATGGAGAAATGCATTGAAACTAATGGAGAGGAAGTTTATCATGCAGCAGGACAATGAGCCAAAGCACACTGCCAACAAAACAAAGGACTTCATCAGGGGAAAAAAGTGGAAGGTTTTAGACTGGCCAAGTCAATCACCTGACCTTAACCCAACAGAGCTGCATTTCACCTCCTTAAGAGGAGACTGAAGGGAGAAACACCCTGAAACAAACAAGAACTAGAAGAAGCTGCTGTAAAAGCCTAGAATAGCATCACAAATGAAAAATACAACAGTTTGGTGATGTCGATGGGTCGCAGGCTTGAGGCAGTTATTGCAAGCAAGGGTTATGCTACCAAATATGAAATGTTATATACTTTAAGATTATTTGTTCCATCACTTTTGCTCACCTAAGAATGCTGTGGTCTAATACGGTGATATGTCCTAAGTTGTTTAACACATCTAGATGTGAATAGCAGGAAATAAAAGCTGAAATTCTGAACTCTTGTCTCATACTCATCTTTTGATCTTAAATCCAAATGTCCTCAGTGAACAACAAAAACAAAGGAATTTGCCGTACTGCTCCAATACTTTTGGAGGGGACTGTAGATGTGGTCGATGCTTTTGTAAAATAAACAATAACATTCAGACTGATAATTTAAATGTCTATTGCTGTAAAGTAAATAAAACATTTACTATTATGAATTGTGTTGAAATCTTCATGAACTTATTAGCACAGTCCTGTTCTTATATTTGTAATGCTATTACATTTAACTCATCATAAATTAAGACATTTCAAGAAATCCTGATGCTTACGTGATTAGATATGCTACTTTAAATAAAACAGTTCCAGTCTAGCCATTTGACTGGGTGTGATGATAAACATGAGGCAGAAGCAAATAAAATGAATCATTTGATTTGATATGGACAAATGAATACTCTGCCAAAATGAACACTTCTGCCCACTGGCACTCTGAGGCTTGAAATGAATGCTCAATTTGATCATTTACACAGATCTTGTTTACATGGAGCCATTCAGAATCTGCCCCTGCCACAGTTCACTGTTTACATTCACCATGTTAATTGGTATTACGCAACTACACGTGTAAGCTAGCTCACTAATTGTGGAAATCCAAAGCATGACCTCGAGGGGAGGAAATACAAGAAGCGCAAGACACAGTGCTTCTTCACTATATCGAATTTGTTATCTTTTCTTGAGGATATCTTGGCAAGCTGCTGCCAATAGCCTTGGATTGTTGGAGAAGGAGAAAAAAAAACATGCTTCCCAGAGATAAGCAATGGCAGAAATTGAGGATCTTTATCAAGACACTGAGGGAGGAGAGTGAGGCCAGTTCGACCTTGGATGATAAATCAGTTAGGAGCATGTAACAAAAACTCAATCTGAGTTCACTGGTTAAGGACAGTGCTGGTGGCTTAACATGTGGTCCAAAATTCTTATCTTCTATCAGTTAGTAGTTTAGAGTGTTGATACGTTAAAATTTTCCTATATGCCGTTTATTTGCTTTTATAGAGGTCATGCAATTGCCTAATTGTGTTGATTTGACATTTCCATCAGTAAATATGCTTTACAACTCAATACTGTACTTGGTGTTGGTTTATTCTATATTTCTTCCTTCCACCCCTCCCTCACTAGTTGAATGCACTACAGGTGCTTCTAAAAAAAAAAAATAGAAAATTGTGGAAAAGTTCATTGTGAGCACCAGAACCAGACTGAGAGATTAAAGGCTCAGGAGACCTTTGCAGGTCTTCTCACGTCAACGTTTCTTTATTTATGAATTCTGAAATTCTGAATTTCTAATACATTTTAAAATACTGGAGTTTTGATTTCCATGAGCTGTAAGCTGTAAACATTATTACATCACTTGCCAGGTTACAGAGGCATTTAGTAGTCCACTGCTCTCTTGTTGCTGTTGGTACTGTTCAGTTGCTTTTTGAAGAACGTTTCAACCCCCCCTGCTAACACACACCCACACACACTCACATTGGCAACAGCATTCACCAAAAAGCTAACATGCAACAGAGAAATTTAGAGCATCACAGTGACTTGTGACAGTGAAATCTATAAAGCCCTGTGGGTGTGGGTGTGTGTGTGTGTGTGTGTGTATGTACTGGGAATGCATTTTTGCTACAGTGACTGCATATCAGCATTTGGCAGTTTCACTTAGTAACAACCTGTATGTACATTTATTTAGCATATTTTCTGCGTGTTGCTGGGCTTTTGACTGACCTGGAATGCAGCTCAGTGCTACCGTTGTTGTATTTGCTGCCTCTCTCCCACATGCCGTAGTCAGGCACCCTGTAGGCCCTTTCCACACAGAACACCAGGTTCTGGATGAAGGAAACCTGCACACAGAAAACACATCAAGCACAGGAAGGCATGGGGCATTGGGAATGCATCTGCAATACAGACACATGCATATACTCACACGCACATGCAGTCATTGACGCTAGGCTGTAGGTAGTAAACATGTTTCCATACTGAGACACACAAACACAATCACACTGCACAATGTCAGCTGCAGCTACACATGCACACACAGCCTTACACACACTTACATTCATATAAAGTAATTGGTGACCGTTGATATTGATCTGGGGTGAGATGTGTAACGCTCCCTCTCATTATAAAGGTTAGTAAAGGGGGCAAGAAAGCTGATTCCCCATCAGTGCTCAAAGTCAAACTCAACCTGGAGCTACAGACAAGGTGTAATTAAGTAGTAAAGTGTGACAGTATGTGAAGCTGCAGCTTCATTGCCTTGTCGACGTGGTCGACTGAATGGACACAAATCACAACATCCATTTATAGCAACATTTTAATTATCAGCGCATTGCCCTTTCATTACAGACTCAAAAAACTCATCAGCGGTGTCCTTGATTTCATCACCAAACAAACCGGTGGCCTAGTGATTTTAAAGCTGTAATTAGCAGTTTCTCGTATCTATCATCGGTCCCACACCGGCTGTGGAAAAAGACACTGTGTCTGAAAGAGACATGTCAAAATCAATAGCCACAGCTAGAAAAAAAACTAAAAAAGGTGAGATAAAGTGTGTGATGCCTTAAAGGCCTTGAATCATTAAAAAGACCTGAAAGTAGCAGCGTGTTAGTGTGTGTGTGTGTGTGTGTACGTGCGTGTGTGTGTGCATGTGTGTCTGTCTGATTGGAGATTTAATCTAAAATGACAAAGCGGTGGAGAGAAAAAGAGAGGGAATAGAGAGTGAAAGAGGAAGATAGAGAGAAGCAGATACAACCTGTGTAGGACTTAAATAGGCCAGTCTATGAAGGAGGGCAGGGAAAGAGGGAGCAAAGCAGATGAGGCTGGGAAAGAGAGAAAGGTGTTTGCTGGCTCTCTCTCTCATTTGGGGTTTTATGAGTCGAGTGATTAACGAGGGGAACTTTTTAGTATCTTAATGGTATCTTAATGAATGTTGCTGCCCACTGGCCAAACAAGCCTCTCTGTCTCCCTGCTGGTAGACAACTGCCCCTACCAGTTCTGCATTTGTTTTGTTTCTGGATGTTTGAGCACATGGGCACATTTGCAGAAGCCACAGTGACAGTCACAGTGTGAACAAATGCATACACATGTAATATGTGCAAAAACACAGACTGGGCTAATGAGATGCTCCATTTCATGCTGCATGAAACTGAAAATGGCATCTGGGAGGAGGTCGATAGTGCATCTTCTCAGAGGACACGCAGCAGCCTTTCTATACCACCTCAAGAAAAAAAAAATACTGCAATGCAGCTTCCAGCTCAGTCAAGTAAACGCCAATGGACTATACAAGCAGTGACTGCTAACAACAAACTAATAAATGATACCGTAACAATGTGATTAGTTCAAATGAAATGCTTTTCAAACAGCATTCAGTGAGAACACAAATAACAAGTCCTTTTGCTCGCTGGATCTGGTTTGTTAATAGAAGGACGGGAGGGGGGTGCATACTCCTTCGAAATCTAATAGGCAGTGTTAATCATGCAAATTAAGGCCGCTGCACAAACAGGACTGCCTTCATAAAAAAAAGTTACACTGTCAATTTGTTTGCCATCAGGAGTGAGAAATGCAGAAAACTGAGAGGATAGGGAGGGTTTTCTGTAAACAATGTAAAGCTTGCATTCACTAATTGGTTAGTGGCAATGTTTTAGCATGTCTTTACTTTCTTAAGATGAGCCCAATCTATTAAACAAATGGATTCCTTTACCACTGGCACAAATTGTGTGGCAGTAAGTAAAGCTGAGAATGAGCAGACTATAAAAACTAACTGAATTAATGAAGTTGCGACTGCTCCTCAGGGCCACACAATAAGCAGCACAGCACAGTAAACTTAACGGCCAAGTTGCCGCGCTGTTTTATGAAGAGCCAAAAAATTTTTTTAAATGACACCAGACAGACACATCAAACTCTGAAGAAACCATTCAAAGCAGCTTTTCAGTAATAGCCTGGGTTGGTGGGCTGCCAAATAAGACGTTACCGGTTCGATTCCCAGGAGGACATTTAAGCCTCCGGAATGAAATCATCTAAACGTTTCCCTGCTGAAAGTCAATTGAGCGGCTCAGCAAAAATATAAATGTGAGCCAAGCTATAAAAGTGAGATACTGTCCCCTGATCCTGCATTTGTGTTGGCTCTAGGATATCTGTAGGGGATTTAGGGTACATCTAACTGGCTTCAGAAACCCTTTGGTCTTACTTTATAACATCTGGTTGGATGTACGGAGGGTAGCATCAAATCATTTAAGATTTATGAATCTCATTAGGGTCCCACTGATTATTTTAGAATAAACTGAGTTTTCCAGTGATACATTTTCACAAGAGGAATTTTCATGTGTATGCATACAGACTCAAAGGACAAAAACATTCCTCATAAACATCAGAATGCAGTTTAGAGATGCTTCAAAATATGTAATTAAGGACTATAACAATGCTATCTATATAATTTGGATGGTGAAAGCCAAGTCATGTATACAGAAACAAGACTAAAGCCTCATTTCCACTGCATGGTACAGCTCAGCTCGGCTCGATTCGCTTTTGGTGTCAGGTACTTTTCTTGATTTCGTTTTCCTAATACAGATAGTACCCACTTAATGTAAGTGGGATTCTTAGCTGATTGTCATAGCAACACCACGTAAAACTGCATCGTCTTCAACACAACACACACTCCCGTCAGATCCTCATCTGTAATCAAACAGAGGGAGGTCTATACTTTGCCAATTGACCATAGCATGGTGTTGCAAGCTGCCATGTTGGGTTTGTGCAGGAATTCCTGTGACCCGCGACAATTCTAGTGACAATTCTCTCTGACCAATCCAATGGTCTGCAGTATTTTAACTCCTCCTCTTAGTAACGGCTCAGCTGGCTTGTAATGTCGAAAATCTGTGTTAGTGAGCACTTCTCCTTTGCCAAGATAATCTATCTACCTCACAGGTGTGGTATATCAAGATGCTGATCAAACCGTATGGGGATTGCACAGGTGTCCCTTAGGCTGGCCGCAATAAAAGGCCACTCCAAAATGTGCAGTTCCATCACACAGCACAATGCCACAGATGTTGCAAGTTTTGAAGGAGTGTGCAGTTGGCATGCTGACTGCAGGAATGTCCACCGGAGCTGTTGTCCTTGAATTGAATGTTAATTTCTCTACCATAAGCCATCTCCAAAAGGCGTTTCAGAGAATTTGGCAGTACATCCAACCGGCCTCACAACAGCAGACCACGTGTAAGCACACCAGCCCAGGACCTCCACATCCAGCATCTACACATCCAAGAACGTCTGAGATCCGCCACCCAGACAGCTGCTGCAACAATCGGTTTGCATAACCAAAGAATTTCTGCACAAACTATCAGGAACCGTCTCAGGGAAGCTCATCTGCATGCTCGTCATCCTCATCGGGGTTTCGACCTGATCGACAGGTACATTTTATGCCATGACGAGATCCTGAGGCCCATTGTTGTGCCATTCATACACAACCATCACCTCCTGGTGCAGCATGATAATGCACAGGCCCATGTTGCAAGGGTCTGTACACAATTCCTGGATTCCAATATCCAATATCCAGCATCTTTGCATAGTCATCGAAGAGGAGTGGACCAACATCCCACAGACCACAATCAACAACCTGATCAACTCTATGCAAAGGAGATGTGTTGCACTGCATGAGGCAAATACTGACTGGTTTCTGGACCCCCGAACATCCCCAATACAGTGAAACTGCACATTTTCGAGTGGCCTTTTATTGTGGCCAGCCTAAGGCACACCTGTGCAATAACATGCTGTCTGATCAGCATCTTGATATGCCACACCTGTGAGGTGGATGGATTATCTCGGCAGAGGAGAAGTGCTAACTAACAGATTTTGACAGATTTGTAAACAGTATTTGAGAGAAATAGGCCTTTTGTGTACACAGAGAAAGTCTTAGATCTTTTAGTTCAGCTCAGGATGAATGGGGGCAAAAACAAAAGTGTTGCGTTTATAATTTTGTTCAGTGTAATTAGTTTTGAAGGTGCATGGTCATAAACCAAAGTTTTGGACAAATAAAATAATTTGGCTTGCTATTGGCTGGATGAAAAGTAAGAGACAACCACAGTCAGCAGCATGTACCCTACTGAATCCTACTGACTGTGCCAACCATGCGTGTTTGTACAAAAATTCATGGCAATCCATACAAGAGTTGTTGAGATATTTCAGTCTAAAGTGGTGGCTCGACCATCAGACGGAGACACAGACATTCCTATAGCCATTCTAGCGTGGCCAGAAAACATACAAAACTAATGTCAGTGTTTATTTCAAACACAGTTCTGAAGTATAGAGAGTAAGATAGCAGCATTCTGCACAGGAAACGGGAAATGTTTTTTTTTTGTTCAATGTATAATTATAAGAAAAGAAGTTGTTTAGGATGATTACTGATTGCTGCTCAATGATTAGCTAGAAAATGTCGGACCAACAAACAGGAAAGGGTGTAAATCCCTAATGTCCAGAATCGATCACAGTGGCAGTCATTTAAGTGACTTGTTTACCTCATCGGTGTTGTAAATGATCTGCAGACCAGAGCAGATCATCTCCACCAGGTATAACAGGAACAGAGAAACAGCATCGATCTGCAGCAATGACAGAGGGAAGGATAGAGTGGATGAGATACCATTAAAACAATTACAGTCATTTGTAGACTTTGTGATATTTCTAAATGTGTCAATACAACTTTCTTTGATTTCCTACATACTGTACAGACTTAGACATGAGTTTTATAGCAGCTGTTAGGCCTTTGGCATTGGCCTTGTACTATCAATAACACAATTTACTCCACAGTAAAGTTGTTTGAGAGGAAACTACAGCCAAGGGGAAAAAAATGGATATACAGTAAGTGTTTAACATCTATCCAGCTTTGATGAGTTTTTCTTTGTCACAGGCATTTCTATCTAGCTCTCTTGATGTATTGGCCATCCTTCACTAGAAATGCAGTCTCCATCCAAACGTTGCACACCAAATTGACCTCTGTCAATACCATTGACGGGTGAATAAGCTGTTCCAGTACCAATTTAATGCATATCCACCACTGAAGGAAAAGTCAATTTTCCAACTGTACATGAATGCCAAGCAGAGGGACAAAGAAACTAAACATTTTTATGGGCAGTTTTGTATGACACACAAAACCTGTCACCAAGAGATTGATTGGCCAATTTCAAGTTCATGCTGTTGTTCATTCATCGAGATTTGCTTCTTATAGTTTTTTCCCCTGACCACAGCCAGTGAGATCATTTTCAATATTGAAATACATGTTACCAGAGATATAATAATATAAGTGGTGTGGTGTGATTTTATTCTACAGTCTTTATAAAATGCAAATAAACCCTGTCTCTTTAGCCTTAATAAACTTCTAACCTTTGTAGATATGATCATTGCGTCAGTGAGGGCGGCGGCTAGTAATGACATGTCCAAAACACACACCCACAAACACTGTGTATATGGATAAACAGCATGTAAAAACTAAAACTCTAAAAACTCTTGAGTGTTGTCTTATTTCTGCACTTGTCTGCTTGCTGGCTGACCTGCAGGTGGTGGTAGTCCGTGTAGGAGTACACCTCATCCCCAGTGTCTACATTGAACACTGAGTGCAGACACTTGGAAGGGCTGGGATCCTGTTTAAACTGCTCCACCTGGTAGAGAGAAACACGGAAAAGGAGGGGAAGCATGAAAGAGAGAGGTCAAGGGTAAGCAGGGAGAAGAGAAAGAGCTAGGGAGAGACGTTCATTTCCTCACCAGTATACCACAGGAGCAACCTTCCACATTCAGAAAAACATACTTTTTGAACCTCATATATTAAGTAAATACACAAACTCCCTTGCTGTACTGTTTTTGTTGTATATTGAGGCTACCTCATTGCCATCTTTTCTTTGAATTCCCTATTTTTTTTTTTTTTTTTACACAGATATATAGTATAACTTTAAATATATCAGTTATCATTTCAATCCATAAACGATCAAAGCAAATGTTATCTATAAACGCAGTCTGTTGCCCTGAAGTGCCCCAGTGGTGATGGCGCAGTGAATAAGACACATGCTTTGGTGTGAGAAACCCGGGTTTAATTCCCACTGTGACACATCTACCAATGTCTGAGCAACATCCAGAGGCATGTGACAGTTGCTTTGAATAAAAGCGTCACACCTAAACGAATACATGTAATGTAACCCCAGCTTTTTCACCATTGTTAATCATCCCCAACAAAAGCAAACTTACCTGCATCACATACTTCTAAAACCACCTGCCTTCCCACACCCAGAGTCTCAGAAATGAACGACAGAGCCATCACATGCCTCGCACTCACAATAGCGAATGACACTGATCATCCCCTCAATTATCACTTCACATTACTGCCATCTGGACGGAGATCCGGGACCTTGAAACGGAAGAGAGCTCGCTTCAGCAGGGGTTTTGACCCGTCTGCCATTACAGCATTGAACAAACTTACTCATTGACTGTGTTGTGTGCTGGGATATAGGAATGTATTTATGGGGATTATGTATTGTCTTTATCCGTATATTGTTTTCTTCATATATGTGTGTGTATGTTGAACAGCCTATGAAAACAAACCTCCCTCTCGGACAATCAAGTCTGAAGTCTAGGTCACCTTCTTACACCTCAAATGACACGTCAGCTCCTTTCAGTGCTTGCATTTCAACAGATTCTTCCACTCCTTTCAGTATTTTCACCTGAACTAAAATCTCCACATTTTCTGTGTTTAAATTTCATCTGCCACTTAAACTTCTTTCATCTCTTTCACTTCAACCGATACTTCAACTACATTTGGTGCTTAATCTGCCACTTTAATTTGTTTAACCCCAACTGTCTGTAATATAATGCACTGTTTCTCCCAGAAAATTGCTGCAATTACAAATGCTTGTATATTCTCATGTTTATTTCTTTTGAAAAATGTATAAAAGATTGCAACGAAGTGGATAAAGAACCTCAATAAAATGTAAATGCTCCGTATTTGTATAGTCTTTTCGACCACTCAAAGCATTTTTACACTACATCTGCATTCACCATTCATTCACTGAGCCTAAGTGCTCAAACAGAAACTAACATTCACACACATTCAGACTCTGGAGGAAGATTCGGGGTTCAGTATCTTGCCTAGGGACACTTAAACATGCAGCCTGGAGGAGCCGGGGATTGACCTTCCGATTAATGGGCAACCCGCTCTATCTCCTGAGCCACAGTCACCCTAAAACTTAAACTTCCAAACAAATTCGGGCAGACCTGCAGACACAGGGTATAACAGTGTCAGCTCGCACTATCCGTCGCCATCTGAATGGCCCATGAGGACCCCACGCTGACACAGAAGCATAAAAATGCCAGGCTGAAATTTGCTAAACAATTATCTGAGGAAGCCTAAATTTATCTTGGAGAATGTCCCGTGGACAGATGAGACTAAAATAGAGCTTTTTGGTAAAGCACATCATACTCTTCTGTTTCCAGAAAATGAAATGAGGCCTTTAAAGAACACAGTCCCTCCAGTCATACATGGAGGAAGTTCACTGATGTTTTGGGGTTGCTTTGAAATCTGAAAACTACCAAAGAATTCTGGGGTGCAATGTAGTGGTCAGAAAGCAGAGGTCATGGGTCTTACAGCAGGACAATGACCTAAAGCTTACTTCAAAAGCACCCAAAATGGTTTCAGACAAAGCACAGGAGAGTTCTGAAGAGACTAGCAATGAGTCCAAAACTAAATCCTATAGAGCACATGTGGAGAGATCTCAAAACAGCACTTACGAGAAGGAACCAATCAAATTTCAAAGACTTGGAGCAGTTGGCAAAAGAAGAATGGTCCAAAATACCAGTACGCAGGTGTGAGAAACTCATTAAAGGTTAGGCCCTACAGAAGGCGATACTACTAAATATTAAGTTGAGGGTGCCAATCATTTTGTCCAGTCAGTTTTTGGAGTTCTGCATGCAATGTTTGAGATTTGGCTTTTTTTCTTTGTAGTGGGACCAACAGTGTGGATTTGAGCATTTTATATTAATTTGGAGACTTAATTCCTCTTCTCTTCCTGAGAGAGAGAAGCAGGGAGGTTGAGATCAACTTTCAACAGACGGCTGAAGAGACCCCAACAGAATGGGGGTGGAAAGGTCGCTCTCTCTAAGTGCTATTCCTGAGCAGCCTGATCGTAAAACTGGCACCTTTGATTATGAAGCCTGATAACGCGGTGCCTGACTGTTAAACTGACAAAATGAAGATTAACCAGCGATTAGCATTTCCCTGAACAGCCTATCAGAACTCCCCTTTAAAGGGGGCAGGAAACCCTAAACTGCCCCCCCCCCCACACACACACACGTAACCGTGGCAACTATCCTTGCTCTGTGTTTCATTACCTCATCAAAGGGATACTCCGTCACACCTAGGTGTGACAAAATCCAGGACAGCCCTGAACTTTGTGTAAACAAAGACTGCAGTCTCCAAAGACTCAAAGCATTAACTGTTTAATTAAATCTTTTAGTTACTTGATTATGTTTGCCTCTATTTGAGTAGTTATGTTACCGTGTTGTTGCTATCTGGTGTTGATATTATTGCTGAAAAGAATCTAAATAAGTTACTTTTGCAGTGTTTTAATTTTCAGCAAGATTAAGGACACTCCTTTATTCTATGTGTAACCAATGCTTGTTCACAATACTTTCTCACAAAATTCCTTTAGAAATGATGATAAATGTCATAATATACGCTATTAGTTGCCAGCTTGAATTTAAGGCCAAATAACTAAATTTCCCAGTTCCTAAGGAAAGATTGTTTTGGATTAATCTAAGCTTTCCTCATGTAACCTGAGCTCCCCCAAGTGGACGAAATAAGTATTACATACCATCGTCGGAAATGCCGTTAATGTATAAATGTCACTCATTATTTATCATGACCAATAATTTGACAAGTGTTTTCCTGTTACCAAATGCTTAAACTTAGAACGGTACAACTGTCTGACCAGTGAGGTTTGATTGTGGAAAATATTTGATTATAATACGCGCAAATAGATTTTCTTTTTTCTTTTATAGACATTAAAACTTTAGAAGGCCTGCCCTCTGGGGAACCACGCCCCAGACAACAAAAGAGCGACACGCGACATCGTTCGCTATCTTCTCTTCGCTTCCGCTCTCTGCTCTCTGGCGTGCCATCCCTCGGCAACGCCCTAAGAATTCGACCAGCGCAACGAAGTCTTTGTTTCGCTTGAAGCAATACACGCAAAGTGTCGCGACTTCAGTTTCCCTCAGTTCCAGCAACGTTACTTGTTTTATTTTCTTTCTTTTGTTTTGTTAAAAGTTATCAGTCCGTTAAGTTACACTGGTCTAAGTCAGGAACGACCAAGTTCCCTTTTAAGCTTTTTTCGTCGAGCCAACTTACCGAGGTCAGACCCAGCCCCGTGGTCTCAACCAGCGGCAACGAAGGACACCTGAAAACAGCCGAATTGCCAGAAGGAGGACGGCCAACTCTTGAGGTTTCTCTTCAGACACGGAGAACCTTGGAGAACCGATCCCCGCAAAAGCCAGGATCGGGCAGCTAGCGTGGGACCCGTGCAACAGGCCAAAGCAGGCCGCCGACAAGCAGTAAGACCAAAACCAAGCATTCTGTGGTCAGGGATGTCCCATAATGTTAATATTGTCTTTTTAACTCCTAAACTCATAGCTTACTTTCATTAGTTCTCCTCTGCCGTATGAGTCAGACCTCCATTCTCATTGTTTAGCCATTGTTTATTTCTGATGTATTTATTTAACCACCTTTTAATATTACCTTAGTTAGTTAATAAATTCACTGTAACTAAGGAATTGTGTGTGTTGCCTATTTCTACGTCCCTGCCAAGAGAATTTACCCTTTAGATATGAGACTGACCGATTGATTTAAGATAATTGAGCCATTTTTAACTAACTGATCACTGGTGAATAATTGTATAGTTATTAAAAGCTACCTAGAGGTCCGGAGACTCTAGGTTAATAACAACTCCGGTGGTGCCCCGCGAAACGAGAGCTTTTTATGGATTGATATTTTCTGAATATTAAAATAATTGGGTATTCTCATAAATTTATTAAAATTCATAGCTAGTTTAGACATGCTACATCTTCTTTTTTTCTGTTTTTGTTGTGTTGATCCAACGCAAACAAAATAAATAAACATGAGAATAACAAAGCATGTGTAATTACAACAATTTTCTGGGAGAAGTAGTGCATTATGTGACAGACATGCAGGGGTGCCCATATTTTTGGCCATGACTGTAGCAGTCTGCTCTAAAGCAGGTAAGGATCAGATTTAGGGCAACAGACACATAAAACCCCCCAAGCAATATGTTGTCGTGTTTTGTGTTCGCTGGTTTGTTAGTGACTTTGTGTGTGTGTGTTTGCTGCATCGACTCAACTACACGCCAAATTACGTCTGGGATGCCATCCCTATCGTGCAGAGTTATAAATA
The DNA here is from genome assembly GCF_021292245.1 of Micropterus dolomieu. Lineage (NCBI taxonomy): Eukaryota > Metazoa > Chordata > Actinopteri > Centrarchiformes > Centrarchidae > Micropterus > Micropterus dolomieu. Next base: position 32,458,311 of record NC_060169.1, on the reverse strand, counting down.
ATTGGCCCTTTGTCCCATTTTTACCTCGTTTGTTTCTCTCCTCTCTACCTAACTTTCTGCTCTCTTCATCATTGAGCCCTCCCTCGCTGTCTCCATTTTTCTCTTTCCACCTCCCACTCTCCCTCTCTCCTCACTTCTACCTCTCTCCTCCCAGTACCTTCTATTATTCACCCTCCTTTTTCTTTGTTGTCCCTCTTGCTTTCTGTGTCTCTTCCTCAGACGCCCTTTTATCCTCCTGTGCTTTCCTCTGCCCACCTTTTCCCTCTGTCTCTTTCTCTCCTAGTCAGGTCATTGTGGAGACCCTATGTCCCACTTTTACTGAAACTGCTCCACTTCTTATGATCCCACAGTGGCTAATATCTATGTCTGTGTGTGGGTGTTTGTGTGTGTGCGTGAGTGAGAGTGAGAGCTACCTCTGTCCGCCGCCAACAATAGATACTGCTGTTTATGTTTCTATAAAACCTACTTCTGTGTAGAGGTCTCTCTGATTGTCGCTCCAGCAGAGCCACGGTGTCAAGTGGCTCTACTCTCGGGATATTCTGAGAGGCCCCAGCTCTTGCTTATTGTTTTGAGTGCTGCGATGTGCGAATATGAGCTTCAAATTAGTGAAACACTTCAATGCCTGCAGCTCCATACAGTAATTGGAAATGGTACATGTCTGCTTTCATGCATTTATTTATTTAACTATTGCAGACACAAAACTCTTGCATCTCTTCAGACCTATTGCTAGGCCATTCCACATCATTTCTGGTTGCAAGGAGATACATTTTCTAAAACAATCTATAAAGGGATAAAGCCAGTGTACAGCAGTAGTTTAGAAAGGAAGCAATCAAGAATAAGACATCAACACAAACTTTTATACTGAAGGGTGCAATGTGTAAGGAGAGATTTATGAATTTAAAACATTAAAAAAATATACTTACATTATCAACAGAATGTGAAGAAGTAACAGTTCTGACATAATATCAAAGACTATTTATTGTGTTTCAGAAATATCTACAGAAGTTAGCATGCCAACCTGCTAGCCCTGGCCCGCCATTTCTCGTGATACCGCTTTGTACCTCGAGAAACAGCACAAGATGGCGCTGTCTATAGCTGCCTCAGAGTTAGATGCGCTTTGTTTTGTTTTGTTTTTGTGTGTTAATTCAGTTTTCAGCTCACGGAGCTCTTTCACCAGAGAAGAGCTCATGAACATCAGGGGAACAACTCCAGTGAATTTATTTCCCACTTTTATCACATCATCAATGGAATTATTGGACATTTTGATGAAGGCTCTCTCGTTGTTGTTCGCCGAGCTGTAAGAGAGGGAAACGAGCCGGGTCACTTATGCGCCGGCGGGGACTTCGCGCGCCGCTACCGGCAATATTTCTCTCCAACGTGCGCTCACTGTGCAATAAACTGGACGAACTTCAGTTTCTGGTGGGGAAAAACAGAGACTTTTATTCATCTTCTGTTCTGTGCTTCACGGAGATGTGGCTGACGTGACAGTGATTCAGCAGCACTGTTCTCCTAATCTGGAACTTTTAATCATAAACTGTGAGTTTGCTTCATTCATTGTGGTCGGTGTTTACATTCTGCCGCACGCCAATGTGCACGATGCACAGCGCATGCTGGCCGACCAGATACTGTGGAGCAGACAAACCCGGACTCCCTTGTTATTGTTCTTGGTGACTTTAACAAAGGAAACCTCAGCCAAGAACTCCCCAAATACTGACAGTTTATAGAGTGTCCAACCAGAGAGGGGATCACTTTGGATCACCGCTACACCACAGTTAGCCGTGCCTATCACGCTGTTACACAAGCTCCACTGGGACACTCTGGTCACGTCATGGTCCACCTGATTCCTGCTTACAGACAGAAATCTGTAAACCTGTAGTGAGGACATCAAAGAAATGGACCAGTGAAGTGTAGAAGATCTTCAGGCATGCTTGGACTGGACTGACTGGGATGTTTTCAGGACTGCTACCAACAATCTGGATGAGTTTACAGAGGCTGTGAAGTCCTACATCAGCTTCTGTGAGGACACCTGCATTCCGTCACGTACCAGGGTGAGTTATAACAATGACAAACCCTGGTTCACAGCTAAGATCAGACAGCTGAGGTTGGAAAAGGAAGAGGCATTTAGGAGTGGCAAACGGGCCAGGTTTAAAGAGTCAAAGTACAGGTTTAGCAACCGGTGCGAGATGCTAAACAGCTATATGCAGAGAGACTGCAACACCAGTTCTCAACGAATGACTCTGCTTCTGTCTGGAGAGGATTCAGACAGATCACCAGCTACAAACCTAAATCCCCCCACTCCATGAACGACTCACGCCTTGCCAACGAGTTAAACCAGTTTTACTGTCGCTTTGAAAGAAAATGGAACAGACATGACAACATCTCCCATCACATCACTGATTGGCCACAGTCTACCATGTCATCCCCAACCTCCTCACTCTCTCTTACCATCCTGGAGAGGAACGTCAACAGACTGTTCAGGAGCAGAAACCTCGCAAAGCAGCTGGGCCGGACTCTGTCTCCCCATCCACCCTGAAGCACTGTGTTGATCAGCTGTCTCCGGTGTTTACAGACATTTTTAACACCTCACTGGAGACATGCCAGCCTGCTTCAAAGCCTCCAACATCATCCCTGTCCCCAAAAAAACAATGACCACAGGACTAAACGACTACAGACCCGTCGCCCTGACCTCTGTGATAAAGAAGTCTTTTGAGCGCCTTGTGTTGTCCCACCTTAAACCCATCACAAACCCTCTCCTGGACCATCTGCAGTTTGCCTACAGAGCCAACAGGTCTGTAGACAACGCAGTAAACATGGCCCTTCACTACATCCTCCACCACATGGACTCCCTACGCCAGGATCCTGTTTGTGGATTTCAGCTCTGCTTTCAACACCATCATCCCGGCCCTGCTCCAGGACAAGCTCTCCCAGGTGAGCGTGCCTGACTCCACCTGCAGGTGGATCACAGACTTACTGACAGACAGGAAGCAGCACGTGAAGATGGGAAAACATATCTCTGACTCCAGGACCATCAGCACCGGTTCCCCTCAATGCTGCGTTCTTTTCCCTCTTCTCTTCTCCCTGTACACCAACAGCTGCACCTCCAGTCACCAGTCCGTCAAGCTCCTGAAGTTTGCAGATGACACCACCCTCATTGGGCTCATCTCTGGTGGGAATGAGTCCGCCTACAGGTGGGAGATCGACCATCTGGTGTCCTGGTGCGGTCAGAACAGTCTGGAGCTCAACGCTCTGAAGACAGTGGAGATGGTCGTGGACTTCAGGAAGAGCCCAGCCCCACCCTCCCCCATAATCCTGAGTGACTCCCCCGTCGCCACTGTGGACCGCTTCCTGGGCACCATCATCTCCCAGGACCTCAAGTGGGAGCTGAACATCACCTCCATCAACAAGAAGGCCCAGCAGAGGATGTACTTCCTGCGGCAGCTGAAGAGGTTCAGCCTGCCAAAGACAATGATGGTGCACTTCTACACCGACATCATTGAGTCCATCCTCACCTCCTCCATCACCATCTGGTACGCTGCTGCCACTGCCAGGGACAAGGGCAGGCTGCAGCGTATCATTCGCTCTGCAGAGAAGGTGATTGGTTGTCACTTTCCATTTCTCCAGGACCTGTATGCCTCCAGGACTCTGAGGCGAGCAGGAAAGATTGCAGCTGACGCCTCCCATCCCAGTCACAAACCGTTTCAGACTCTCCCCTCTGGCAGGAGGCTAGGGTCCATCAGGACCAAACATCTCCCCACAAAAACATCTGCAGCTAGCCTCATCAACAAGGCCTGGGCCCCCCACTGACACTCCCCCCTTTCAAATAATACAATCGTCTCCGCAAATGAAAATATCACTTCATGTCATACGAACCTGGCACATTGCACATATTTGTCGTTAATTTGTTGTTGTTCCATTGTTATTTTTTTTAATTTTTTTTTTTTTTTTTTTATATTGTCAGTTGTATTATTTTTCTCTATTCTTCTGTTACTCTTATATAACCTGCATTTGTTTATTACATATTTATATTTATGTCAGCTGGATGTCTGCGTGTAGCACCTTATCATCACTAAAGCAAATTCCTTGTGTAAAACACTACTTGGCAATAAAGCTCCTTCTGATTCTGATTCTGAAGAGGCAATAATCCAGTAGTATAGCTCAGGCCTCCCCCCATAGTTTCAGCTGGGGTATGTATGCAAGTTTGCTTCATAACACAAGCTCTTTTAGTTGAAAAGATAAACTAAATAAACTCAGAATACGTCAAGAAAGGAAATATTCTTACACCTATTTTCCTTATCAAATAGAAAAATCCAACTGTACACCTTTTGAATTCAAGCTGTCGTCAAACTGGCCTCCATCAAGCTATGTTCAGTATTTAAAGTTTTAGCAGCCTAATTAATGATGTGGAAATTAGATTCATTTTAAGATATGCTACTATTATCATTATTCTAATGTGCTTCCATCACAAATATTGATTTATTAATTAGACATGTTTTTGATATTTATTGTGGATAAATAAACATATTAATGGAGTAATAGGCTACATTTGTTTCTTTAGAATACACAAAAATGAGTCTTAGATTAATCGACTAATCGAATAAATAATTGATCAATCGATTTGAAAAATAATCGTAATGTGCAGATGACTTGATATGTGATTCCCCCCCACCACCCCCACCCACACACACACACAATGTTTTGGAGTATGAATTCGACAGATGAAGTTGTCTCAGTTTTTACACACTGCACCTTTAAAGTTGAAATCTGTTACTTTAAACCTGTGTTAACTGATTTTTTGCACTCAAGCTGTAAACACAACAATGACATATTCCCTTATAAAGTTGACATGGCAAAGTTGTTAGCAGTGGTTTATTTGCACATTAGTATTCATTTGGAGTCATGTTTGTGTCCACTTCACGAATGTAAGTAAAAGATTTACAAACGTTTTAGCTCTATTTTGGTCTCTACCAACTCCAGTTGGAAATCTGGCTATTTAGGTGCTAAATGCTCAAATATGTTAACCAGCTAGTTGTTAGGGGCCTAAATCTAACAAAATGTTTGACATAGGACCTGTACCCTGTGCTTTTGGTTGCCTGAGAAAATGACAGCATTGTATGATTGAATCTTCTGGTTCTATAAGCTTTGGGGGTTTCCAGACATGAATTAATCCTACCAACTGATAAAGTGACTTCTACAATTTGTTTATCCCAACTAAATAAAACATTAATCTGAGGGACCTCAATCCCTCAGTTCCCTATACACCACACTATAGACAAACAGTGGGGCCTGACTGCTGTATTTGCTCTGTGATATTTGCCCAGCAGTGGCCCTGTGTCCTGTCTCCATTTAAAATGCCATGTTCTCCGTAAGTGTTGAAGACGGGGCTATAACAAACACTGCTCTGTGTAATTAACTGTGTAAATGCAGCTTTGTAATTAAGACACGGGAAAGCTCTCCCCTAAATTAGGTCGTCAAGGTCGAAGGAAAATGAAACAGAATGGCTTTCAAAGGCCTACACTATACACGTGCACAGTGACACAGCAGTCTGCTCTATTAAAAAAATGCTGTTTGTGAGGACCTTTTAGGTAGTTAAAATGGTGTGCTTATGCCATTTATCATTCACAGCCTACTCATGCGCGTGAATCAGGTTTCCTGCAGGCTTTGTGTGAAATTTCCCCCTTCGGATCAAAAGTCTTTGGTAATTAACAGATTGCTGGTTATTAAGCCCTTAGGACTAAAGCCACCGGCTCCCATTGTCAATTGTTATGATATGAAAGAGGGACCAGATGTGTCCAGTGCTCCAGCTCTGAGAGGCTTTGATGAATAGCAGCTCAGAAATATACCTTTGATCTGTAATACAGTGTGTCGCTATGGGGTGCTTTTATGCAAACATGCAGTGTGAGAGCAGGAGCTGAGTTGAGGCTGGCTAAAAACTCACCTTATCAGCCTGTCTCATGTAGCAGTAGAGGACCCCTCTCATGCACTTAATGGCAGAATGCTCCAATTCATGGGTCCGCCCCATATCGTCATCAATCCGCCTGCATAGAGGGGTAAACAGGGAGAACACATGAGGGAAGGACAGACAATGAGGGGATGAATACATGATGAACACTGGGTCTTATTATTGTACTTTGGACATTTTGATCAACATAACATTTTACTCACCAAAGTAATCACTGAGATTTGGGAACATTACAACATCACTACAACAACGTCAGATGGGGCAAAAAAAACCACCAACAGTTTAGTCAGATTATCTAAACCACTTTATTTGGAGGTGAAAAAAAAGTTGACTAAACTGTGCACTGTGAACTGTGATGGATGTTTACAACAAATAGTATGAGTAATATTTAGTTTGGGTTCAACTAAAATCTGTATGATCACTGGACTTTTCTTTTTTAATGATGCTGCAATGAATCCAGTGAATTCACTGTTTCCAAATATTATTAAATTATGGCCAAAACTACAAAAATAAGGTCCAAATTATAATAAATAGGAATCATCCTTTAAGAGTCAAGGCAAGTCAGACTTTATTTGTGCTTCATAAAAGCAATGTGAACCCACCATTTACCACAACTATTAATAGCACGTATAGAAATAACCCTAGTAGATTTAACACTGACAACACAGGGCCCTGTGCAGATGGGCAGAGGAGTAATATTAGGGCGCTCAACAAACTCTGGTGTGTTTGGTTCATTTTGGATGGTGAAAGCTTTCATTTGAACTGTGGCATAGTTGCATTCTCAAATAATGCCCATAATTAGTTATTTCTCTGTGGGCTCTTTTCTGTTCATCAGAGAGGATAAATAAAAGGCGCAATACAGCGCTCAATGACTTGCTGTCAGTTTCGACATTGTCCCACGTGGGTCCATGCGGTGCTGATTATGCAGTGTGACTGTCACCTAAACTACCCAATGAATGAGCTCTCTGTCATTTCATTTGATTTCCTGTTTATTCCTCTTTATTCATTTGAAAGATGTCAGTGTAAACATGCAGGACAGTCACTGTTGATACCAGGGGTTGAACTAGCAGTCTTTTTATCACAATGTAGACTGCCTAAACAATTCATCAGTGGCATTCAACAGTGGCTAAAATAAAATCAATTAGCAATTTGTAAACCCTTAAAAACCCTTAGTGTTATATGGATGCGTTCTGAGAAAAATTGCATAACAATAAAATGACTTGTGGAGAAGCATTTAAGCTTTGATTAGTATTAGTACTGTGTGGTTTTAAGAGAGCAATCTTGGTAAGGTAATACTCAGAAGTCAATCAATTTTGGTTGCAGAGACCAAAGTGAGAGGCAGCATGCATCTGGTGGAGCTGGCAGGTCTCCGATGCACATTACAAAGGTTACTCACTGGACTTCAACAGAGGAAAGCCAAGTGACTGAAGTGAAATGTGTTTCATTCATGAAACAGATTTCAGTGGTAGACGGTACATTAATCTTAGTACTTCATTGGACATTCATCACCAGACTACAAATATTAAGCATTGTAATATGCATGAAGCGATCCAATGCCGACCAGGGGTTATAGTAACATACCCAGCTCTTCAAATTTAATTACAGTTATTAAGGAAAACACAATGGGTTAGACAACTACAAGAAAATATAAAAAAAACTAATCTTAGCACTGGAAGCTGACAACCCGCACCCTCATTCAAATATAAATAAATATTACTGTATTACAAATAAAAAATTTAAATATAAATAAAGAATAAAATGTGACTGCGCAAGGTAGTTGATGAAACTTGTCTGGAGTTTGTGGCAGATCAAAGTGCCAGTTGAGTCACTGAATCTCACACACACATACACACATACACACACACACACACACACACACACACACAATCAGCAGCTGGGCGTGAAGTAAGTAATGGCACTAGCCAAGCCTGTCAGATGAGAATTATCTTAATTAAATCCCAGTGACAATTCTAATAGAAGGCAGCCATGACTGATGACTGGGATCTGCCGCTGGTCACATCACTGCAGTACACTCTATTTTTACCCCTCTCTTTCCCTCTGTCTTCCCCCTCGAACTCATTTCTTCACTCAGTCTTTCTCTCCATCTCCCATTTCTTCTCCCCGTCTCTTATCTCTCCATTTACTTGATCTCCCCTTTTGCCGACCTCACCTTCTATCTCCCCATATCTCCTCCTCATGCATCTCCTTCTCTCCTTATCTTTCCTTTTCCTCTCTGTCTCCATCCTCCCAATATTTCTCTTTCCCTCCACATCTTTCTCCTCTCTCTCTCTCTCTTTGTCCTATTATAGGCTCATTCCGTGGAATTGCTCTTTCCCTAGAAAATAATCACTGAGGAATGCAGGCATCAAGTGCAGGGACACCTGATAAAGGAGTTTGGGGCTTTTAAACGGTTCTCAGTGAAATTCTAAACTGTTCTCCTTGAATCAATAATCCCGGTGTGTTTGAAAAGCAAAGCCTTGAAATGACAGAGGCAGATTAGAGATCAGGGTCAGCAAGCATGAAACAGAAGAGAGTGGAACAAAACCAAAAGTCGAAGAAGGGACAGAGGGGGCAGAAAGCTGAGAAACAGTAACTGTAAACCAATATAACTGAGGATTATTGGTCTGTTTTGCACACAATGCTCTATAAACACATAGTAAGTGATCCATCCATCCATTTTAGTGTTCCTTTTACACCACATTTGCTGTGGTGCTGGAAAATGTAATACATTCTAGTTGGATAGTCACATTATTGCACAGTCTCTCTCACAACCTATGTGACAAATATACAAATCTCATCTTAAGAATTTGTTGTAAAAAACACAATAATTCACAATAAGTCTATGAGAGGCATCCATCACCAAAAGTAACTGAAATGTGCCCTATTTGTTCATGGGATTTCATAAGTCATGAATGGTTCACTTGCATATTCATGCAAGACAACATGATGTAAGCAAGCACTCTGCCACAATGACTAAATATGTTCACCCCCAAACAGCGATTGTCCAAGCATAGGCCTAGAAACCATAACTAGGCACGGTAGGTCTGTCAAGCTTTGGATTTCCATTTCCAATGTTGAAATCATTGAATCAGTTTTTAGCCTTTCAAAACTCCAAAACACAAGAGCAAAAGTGTGTTTAATGTGAGTTGTGTCAAATGTAAGTTGCAGTCATTTGCATATCCGGCTGACTAGCTTCCTACCTACAGCGGTAACCGAGTGTTACTTCCAAGCAGGGGTGGAAAAAAGCCAATGGGACTGGTAGATGAAAAAATCCACTGGCCAAACATATTTTTTACCGGCCAAAATAATAAATTGCCTTTTTTTGTCACATATAAATTTGTTACAGTCTTTTTATTTGACATAATAAGGTATTATATCAAATACAGTACAAACTTGAAGAAGAAGCCTGAGTGAAATGTGCAGCAAAATTATATTATTACTATTAAATATACTTAAGACATAACAGTAAATTGTTTTCTAAACTTACGAGATGCTTGTTAATCATTCAACTTAAATCTCATCACTGCTGACTCTTAATCATGCTTTATCATTCAACTTACACCTCCTCGTCAGACTGCTGACTTTCTACAATCACCCTCTTTGCACAGTCCAGGAAGTCTGGTTTCCTGGTTCTGACAGAGTCCTGGTGCCACAGCATCACAGCTTTTGTGGGATCAACCTTTTTTATACAGTCTATGGATCATACTCCTTGATCTCTGGGGAGGACAGCTGGACCATTCGAAGATCTGACAGTGTATCAAACACTAGACTGGATCTTTTTTTATGTTAGACTTCAGCCTCCTTTTCGTCACTGTTCATTTTGTTGGTTTGGTAATTGTTGCCACATTACGGTGGTAGCCAGCTAGCTTATTGCTAAAAACACTCCAAGCACAACTTTCGTAGCTCCGACCACAAGCCGCTTTCACACTGCCTCCGATTTGATCTGTCTCTGAGCCTGTGTTACATCGAGTTCTGCACGCCTGCCGAGATGCACCTTGCGGGAGATAACACATATATGCTGAGAAAAGAGGTGATGGATTGAAATCTCAGCAGGTAGCCTACAACATCTGTTCTGCAGAATTATGCAACCACCTCTCAGGGTCCTTTTCAGACACTTTGCTGTGCACACTGATCAAATGCGGTTATCACCATATATTTTAGCTAAATCTTAAGGGATGCAGAATTCGGTATAACACCTGTGTTGTATTGACACTTAACAGTGTTTTTCTACGCCGCTGGTTCCATTTAAAGCCAGACCGCTATGTGAAAGCACACACGGTTGCGGGATTATGCCGTTAATGTTTGTTCAGTATGAATGAGCGAATGCGGCATAATGGCAGATATTCTTACTGCGTTTATTGCAGTATACATGAATGACTACACTCACCTCTTTCCCTCTGGACTCCTATTCCCCAACGCCCACCCCTTACAAATCTATGCTAATCAAAAACATGAAACGAATATTAACAACAACCAATGAACACCCCTAATCCGTGTGTTACACGATTTTAGATCGATGGGTACAGCGGGGACCAATTTAAGTGCAACACACAAGAGACAGGAACGCCGGGTTGCTGTTAGTTATCATAAAATAGATATTAAATGCAGAATACATTTGCCCGCCAATGTGACAGGTAGACTTCAAACGTTTAGAAAATCTACCCGCATTTGGTGTGTGTCATGTAAGACAGCTAAATCAGCTACAAATGAGAAGCCTGTCCTTCCTCTGTATGAAATCAATGGTCTATTGTTGGCATCCATTGTCCAAAATTATATGACATTTCAAGGTCAAACCAATGTTTGCCAAGTGAGAAAAGAAAGCTTGACAGGTGAGCAACATCAACAAACTTAGTGAATGGTCAGTTAGGTCTGTTAACCTCTGAAAAGTGGGATCAGTTTTTTCATGCTTCCACTTGGGGCTGGTAAAGTGCAAAGTTGCTCAGTGCAGCTTCAAACTGCAGTAACTACTTGAGTTACTAGACCCTAGGATGGACCAGGGTTACCTCTACAAAAATCCTCAAATCTCCTGTAGAAGATGCTGTGCCTATACATTAGTTTATCATGTTATACAACTATAGACCAAGTGAGGTGTCTAAGTTCCAATTAAACTGTAATAATAACCATAAATGGAGCGTCCACCAAAGACACACATTGCAGTTAAAGATGCATTCAATTTTACACCTATGAAACACATCCCGCATGGTTAATCTGTGAGGGTGCATTTGTGTGTGTTTTGTGCACTAACCGGTAGGCGACAGCCAGGGCCCAAGCACCAGCAGCACAGTACAGTGAGTCCCGGACCTTGGCCTCCTTGCAGGTGGAGCATGTTTTGACCGGGAAAAGGCCAGTGGTGGGACTCTGGTAGTTTAGAATGGTTGTCTTGACTAGAGAGAGAGAGAGAGAGAGAGAGCTGAATTGGTGACGCAAGAATTCTTGCAAAAGTGGCAGTGATGTTATTATCTACCCACACACACATTAGTTTAAACACCAGTGTAGGAAGCACCTGCAACAAGCGAGCTAGCATTGCTTCATCAGCTGTTTACAACTGAATTGGCTCTAAAATGACTCTTTATGCTAGTGCGCACATGTTCTGAAGACAAACAAGCCCAAAAGACTGAAATGTACATTAATTATTAGTAGTTTGAGGGCATACACACGTTCACACCCTCACACACTTTGCATGACCTTAGATTGGTCCTGGTTTTCACTTTCATCCAGTTTTTAGATGTTCACGTGTCAGAGACACAGTGGAGCAACTTCATCGTGTCAACCTGACACCGAAGCAGTCCCAGAGTCAGACTCGAGTCATACAGTAATGGGCTACCTGCATATACTTTCTCCACTTATGTTTTTTTTCCAAGCTAGTCTACTTTTGTCAAGTGTGGAAATATAATATTTATTCAGCTCGCTGAGCAGGATACAGCTCTCTTCTTCTGCTGGCACTGCCTGACCTGCGGTGTGCAGCTGTTGCCCACTCCCTCATCCTTTCCTCAGAGTTTCTCGCACGGATATTCTGCCTTACATGAATTAAATTAAATCCAATTCAATTATTTTAAATTCAATTTAGAAAAAGGTTGGGCAAATACATTTGACAGACTTCCATTAATTAAAGTAAGTAAAAGATAATATAATTAAGTCATTTGAAGCAGAGCTTTTTCAGTTTGTGTTGTGTAGACATTTACAGTATACACTGTACGCCCTGCAAGTTGAGCAAGTGTGAACCGTGACATGGAAAGTGTGAATGACTGCAAGACTAAAGAAAAGCAATAATTCCTGGAGGAATATCACTTGGACTCATGATGCTATTGTTTTACTGCAGAAAGAATACTTGGATTGTGCTGCATAAGCTGAGAAGAGTCCGTTTATATTTATGTCAGTGTTTTGCAAGGCATTGTCAAGGCAGACGTGGAGCTGTGTGAGGTGACTTGTTGTGTAATGTGCACAAGCTGCACCAAAAGTTACTTGACTATGACTCACATCAGGGTAAAGGTACAGGTATAATTTCCATTGCGATAGAAACTATTTGTCAAACAGTCCAATTCAGTGCCGTGAGATCAGGTATTAAGGTACTTCAACTAGAGAACCAGGGATTATCTAAACCTTGCTAAAACTCACATATCACACTGGAAATGAAGAAATTACCCAAAGAAACCTCCTCATGTGTTGCATGTTTGTTCCTCAAATATAAGCTTTAGCCCAACATCTTGGCCTTGAAAGTTGCCTGAGGAAAAACTACACATGCCAACGGTATATTGATATGAAATAATACTAAAACCAATACTTCACAAAAACATGTGTAAATATAACTTGCAGCATGTAAATCTACTCCTGCATTGCAGAGGATGAAACCTATTCAGTGCCTTTCCATTTCATTTCATTACTTTTCTACTACTTTGGCTTACGACCAAACACCTGCAAATCTAATGACACACACACATGCTAGCATGCTCACATTAGCATTTAGCTCAAAGCGCGCTGTTCCCAAGCACAGCCTCACAGAGCAGCTAGCATAACTGGTGGCACTTCGTTTTGTTAATGATTCAGCATTTATGAACTTCTTCTTCTCCTTTTTTATGATATATAGTCCTACAAATTGCAAAAACAGGATTTAATGTCTAACTGTTATGACCCTCATTCTTTGCACCAGCCGATGCCGACTTCACTCCGTCTCTTTCCTGACTCCCAACCAGTCGTGCTGTACTGCCAAGCGATCACCTATTTAGTGTCATTAGATTCATCTCTTTTGTTGAGATTTTTTCTCCTGTTTAGGTTAGGGAGGTAAACTGCCAGTATTTCATTTTGTTTTCCTTTACTGAAGATAGGTAAGTTAGTTGTTGATATTATTGTTTTGTTTAATGTTCTGGCTGCGTCTGCTGTGGCACTGGTCATCCTTGGGTTTCAGGAACGAGGGGAGTCATTTTATGCTATGCTCAGGTTCCACCTAGGCTGGGCGTAACACTAACCCCTAATTGTTGGTTTAATAGTTAGTAATTAGTAATAACTGTGCTGTGCGGGTTTTAGACATAGGTTAAAAACTGGGCTATATTTCAATATGGAGCAGTGATATAAATAAATATTATATATTTGTTATCAACAAAATTTGTCCTCAGTTGTCTTGACTTCTTAAGACTTGAAAATCACCAGATCAGCGAAAGAAGTTTGAATCCCTACATGTACAGTGCCAGCATCAGGTAGGAAAGTATCAACATCTATATTAATTATTTTGCTGTTACCACAATTACTAGGATATAGGTAATATCCTAGTAATATAGATATTACTAGGATATCTATAGTAGTTGATGACCAGTGTAATTTATTTGGCATTTTCCAGCTAGGGTACGTGACAGTGGAAGTTTGACTGCACTAACTGGACAAGTGAAGATAAACTAAGATGGTTCAAGTTCACCGAAGTTCATGCTTGGCATTAGTTACTGAAGACAGAACAACGGATGAAAGCTCTTAATGCGAACAGATCGTAACCCTCCAATAATATATGCTGAAATATTACACACTCAAACAGAAGGCCTCCGGGAAAGTAATTTATCTGTTTCACACACATGCACAAACACACACACACACACACACACACACACACATTCTCCTCTCCTGCAGAGGTCCCCTCACTGATGACTAATCTGTCTGGAGGGATCACTTCATTTTTCATCAGAACATTATGCCGGTGCAAATGAAGGGGACATCCATTCTGCTCTGTCGTTTGTTACAAAGAAAGAAAGAGAGGAAGAGACTGATAAGAGAGACGGAAGGAGACTGAGATGAGGGAACAAGAGAGAGAGACAGAGAGAGAAACTATGTGTGTGTGGATGTATGTGTCTCTGTGAGCAAGAAGAGTGAAAGTAACGGGCACTGGGAGAGAGACGGGGGATGGGAATGTCAGTCTATCTGTGTATATACGTGTGTTTGTGTGTGCATGTTTGGGCGTGTATCGGTCAATTGAAGGCGACAGTCAAATTGGCAGTGAGATAAAGAGGTCGACGGGGTGAATTAGGCAGAATATTAATATAATCCACCTCCAAGTATCACACTAATTAAAGGGTGATGCATGCACACATGAAAACACTAATTTGTATTATAACTAGTCTGAGGACATTCTACTGGCTCATTCTGCATGTAACCCTCGACTTAAAGTAACTGCATGACTATAAAGTGGCTCATGTGCAAAGACAAATAGACTTACTGATTTATTCATTTTTGTGCCCTTGTAAGGACACTTGCTCTCTGCATTGAGTATATAAAGTGCACATGCTTAGACATACACACACACACACAGCAATCCCTTCCCAATTCATTATATTATAAATTTTTAAATATTAACTTTGATGTCAGTTTTTGTATGACAAACTCAAGCACTGTCAATAATTGGCTCAAATTTAACTGACCATTTTGCGAACATGTCACATCCTGCAGTGACAGTATTCTAACAAAGGGAACCATGATAATATATAATATGCTGTGAAAAGAAAACAAAAACAACAACGTCCTAAAGTCTAAAGTGTAAATGTCTGCTGCATTTTAAGCATTGAAAATAAACTGCAGTCATAGGAAGGTTAAAGGAAATTTAATAATATAATTTGATTTCATATATTGCCCAATAATTTCATTTTCGCACAAAGGCTCTATATCTCATCTACTGTAACTTCAGTTAAGTCGATATAGAAATCTGTCTTTATAATCTGAATTGACACCAAATGTATTTTGCAAAAAAAAGCCCAGGATGAAATTAGTTGAGGTGCTCTGATACTGCTCAGTTTGGAACTGTGAAGGACAAACTTTCATCTTCTATGACACAGTGCTGTGGAAGTCATCATTAGATGCAGAACATAAAAGATGAGTGCTGAACGTTGTTCAGTCTCAGACTGCAAGTTTCTCTGGATGCAAATCAACTGTTGTTGAGAGTTTTCTGCCTAGCCATCCATCAAGCTAATGTCCCACTAAATCAGCAGCTAATGTCTCAGACGCACACAGTCTGCTCTTTTACAATGGGCCATTTCACTGCACCGACAGGGTGGAGAAAATGAGAGAAGATGATGAGAAGGGGGAAAAAAATACAGAGAGACAGATTGAAAAGAGAAAACAAATAAGAGCGAGGAAAGATGGAAAGATTCCCACAGCAGATGGAAAAAATGGAATTACACCAACTGTGATATTCATCGTTCATGCCAGTCTTAACCATAACTTCTCCGTCTACTCCTGCTGATGCTGTCACAGTGTTGCCTGCAATATAACATCTGTGACATGAGTTACTATTAAATGGAAAAACAAATGCATTGGCGAGGCCACAAAAAAACCACTTGTTGTGAACCACAAAAATGCTGACAGAGTAAAGACAGCTAACAAAGCAATGTTGTTCTTGTAGGAGAATCACTTTGGGAAATATGCTGATTTGCTTTCTTTGCAAAAGGGAGATGAGAAGAGAAGATCAATCTCAAGACATGACGTTTAGAATCTGATCAAAAACCACTAAAAACACTGTGAAGTGAGTTACTGCTAAAAAAAATAAAATAACATTTACTCTTTACCGTGGTGACAGGTTGTATTGTTACTTTGACTTTGTTTTGTTTTTTTCTGAAACAATATCCATGACTATATTAAATCCACATATCAAGAAAAAGGAACGTTTTGAGAGTCATAGTTAGATTACGCTAATTGAAACACTGAAACAAAGCTTATTAGTTAACTTAGTTTCCAGGGTATTTGAAGAAAACTGTTTTCTCAGGCAACCCTGATGGCGGTGACCTGCCAACAAGGCTGACTTGAACTGGCTTACACTGGCTATACACAACAAAAGATGAGGCAAGGGAAAGTGAGAATATTTAAAAAAATATATATATATAAAAGACAGAAGGAAAGAAAGAGCAGCAACAATGAACAATGAAAAAACAGCCGAGCTAAGCTTGTGTTTTTGCTCATAATGTCTATAAAAAAAAGCACATTTTCTCCATTCCTTAATCGTTGTGAGCCAGAGTGATAGCGCCTTTTGCCTGCAGTATTATCAGGACGCAGGCTGAGTCAATGGAGTGTGGCCACATTGCCACATAAATAAGAAACCACAGAGAGGTGAGGGAATGAACGGAGAGGGGAGAAAAGAGCAAGAGAGAGGGGGATAATGGAGTGAGGAACTATGAGAGATGGAGGTAAACTTTCCTCTGGTATTCCTTTCTTGATAACGGGAAAACAAGTCCCCTATCACAACAGCATTGTGAGCTTAATACCGCTTACCTCAACCTCACCCCTCTCCACCCCTTTTCTTCCCTGAAACGGAAAGAAAGCAGGTATATTGGCAGGCAGGTCTGGGTGCTGGCGATAACAATGCTGGCTTTGTTCCCCGCTAGAATTGGACAAGCGCTCCCAGCCGCCACCCAACACAACAATTAAACAAGCCCAGTGTTCAACGCCGCGTTTTCGACATAGTGCAATCTGGCAGAGGCTTTTCTCCGTAAATCTATGGGGTTTCAACGCAGCTGATGCTGGAGGCGACGCTGTGCTCGCTGATAGCAGCAAATCAGCTCCAAATGAGAGCTACACCTGTTGCACACTCAGCTCTGTTTATTGTCTTCTGTCATTTTCTAAACACACATACAAATGCAGCCTAATGAATACCCAGCAACTGTACACTGATGGCACACAACACACACACACACACACACACACACAAGCTGCCCAGCCTCCATCAGGGCAGACCAATGGGCTGTGTCATATCTGCCAGAAGTGTGTTCATGTGAGAAAACAGTGCATCCAGCCCAGAACAAGACGCTTTCACACAGGACGCATTACCAATCCCTCAATCCACACCTGGGTTAGAGGCATTTACCTTCTGCTTCACTCTGTATAAATTGTAGAATGAAACAACAAAACACACAAAAATACAATAGCTTACAGCTGGCAAAAGCTGTAGTTTATAAAGCCTTAAGTAAATCCACTGCCTGAGCCAAATCCTGACCCAGAGCTGTGATTTGTCTGTCTTGGTTGTCTCAGTAAATGTTGTTTTTCTTTCCCACTGTTTACAGCCCTTATGAAATTTATATCAGTCTGCAGTATAAAGCTATATTAGCCCCCTGTATTTTCAGAAATTCTATATACACTGAGGGACATGTAAAATTGTTTAGACAGAGGCATCTCTAGGTTACAGGTTGTGCACCTATGATCTAGCGATGGCCCCTTCACACCCGCTTCTTCCAGCAACTACTAACTTGTTGACTCTCCGTCCGGCCACTTCATCGTTGACGCAATCACCACAGACCTACAGTGTTGACACAACTCCAAAAATTCAATATCTAACTGTAAACTTACTTCAACTTGATGCACACTCTGTTGGGTAATATGTGCGATTATCACACTAACTTCAGCATGGCGTTTCTGCAGCAACGGGAAGTGCAGCTCGACCGCAGTACCGCAAAGTGAGGACCGATCCTGAATCGTCTTATCTCATGATCAATTTAAGTACAAGATGATGGACTATGGTGGCCTTTGCTGTGTGCGTTTTCCCTGAAGCTTAATATATTTCATTAAAGGGTAAACATTTCTTCTGAAGTTAGTGGATCGGCTCTTTATTGTTAGGAGAGGCGGGGCACCTCCACAGTAAAATGCCACGGGATCCTTTAGCCTAGTTTGAAGGCAGTTTTAAGTGCACTTCTGCCAAATTGCAGCTGGAAAATTACCAATTTAGTTCCTTTAAATAGCTTAGTTCAAGGCCACTGCAAGGAGATGGCCACGCTTTTTATATGTTCTGTGATCCCTTAAATGTCACGGGTTAAGAAGCAGTGGCAAGCTCCATGGAGGCATGACATGTGTTATGTGTCATTTTTACACTATTGCATACCAGTAATTATAAATGAAGGTAGATTTCTACAGCTACACACAATACTGTGGGCAAATCTGGACATAGTTTATCATCAAATATGAATGTACTAAAAGCTCAGAAACTCCTCCTAAGAGCATGTCAAGATTTGTCTGCTCTACTGAATTGTAATTGTTTGTGACTCCAACATAAGCAACTGAGAAAAGCCAAGCTTATGTCCACAGTGGCAAAATCAGCACTGATCACCGGGGACAGCCTCCTGAGCTGTATTACCAGAATCACACAGCCAGTGGAAACACATGCTCCTGCGTTCTGCCCACTAAACTGAACTCTAGGTGCTGCTGTGCCAGGGCCTCGCTACTGTGCGAGCTGGCATTACTTACTGGCACACCTAGCAGAACCATCATTAATGCTATTAGTTACCCCTTGTGATTTTTATTAAATGACAAGTCAAAACCTCTGCCATGAAAAAGGTCTATCATTAAACAAACCATTTGTAGTGGGTATACTGGCACTGCAGCCCCAAATTTGACAGATATTAGCTAACATTTCTAATTTGGTGTTCAACCCTCTGCCAGCCTAATGGCTCAGTCACACAGGCATTTATGACAGCAATACACAGCAATACACGTCATACCACATTAAATGTTTTCCAATGGAATTTTCACTCCTATACTAAAGCTGGTTTTACGTTGTTTAAATCCCAAACTGGCGATCATAGTGGAGTCCAAAATTGAGGATGCTATATGTTTAGTTGTGATTTCTTCATGTGTGATGTGGGAAGTAGCACTGGCAGTCGCAGCTGCAGGTCATTTAGTAATCAGTACTAATGTGTATTTATCTCTCCTGCAGTGAGGCTGGAAACTCATTTACTGATTAAGCCAGCTACAGTAGAATCATCACCTGGATTGGGTTGCAGCAGCTATTTGTAAATCACTAAGTTTGTGCCCTTTATTAGCTCTTAGTAATCACTAGCTAGTTTCAAACTAGTGACTTGAGACATTTTTGTAAATGCTGGCATGATGTTAACAGCATTTTAATCAAGTGTTGTTCAGGTATGTTGACCGTATTCCTTAACATGTATTCCTTTACTGTGATTCATTTTTAATAGCGGGATGGCCCGATGGGAGCACCCCCCCCCACTCCACCAGCATTTTAATAATGCTTAGGAGAAATACTAGGAGCTGAGCGCATGACCTGCTCCACTCCCAGGTTACACCAATCATCTGTAGTAAAACCTATATCTGAAGTCACGTCATTATTTTGTTACAGAGCTGGCTTGGTCTGGGGATGTATTTTCAGCAGCACAGGCGCTACTGAATGATCATTGCAATATTCCAGGAATATTATAGGATTTCAACAGGCAGCTGTGTGTCTCTATGATCCGTAGCTACACATTGCTACCTGTCACTTTAATCATGAAGGTGACACTACTCTATAGGTAGACAGAAATGAGATTTTATAGTATATAAATGAGAGATCCAAGACAAAACTGACAGAAGGGCGAGACTTGGAGAAATAAAATCGCAATTACAAATCCCTCCGCTCCTTCAGCACCACGGATTTATCGATACACAGCTCAGTTACCTGATATTTCAGAGCCATGGTCGGAGATTCTAACTTGCACAAACCTCAGTCCTCAAACCTCATGGAGGATCAATGAATTAGGCAGACATATTCTAACTACTAAACAAGCCCTCTGCCCCCTCTTTTCCACTAGGGAATGGAGAGTGGGGGTGGCAGGTTAACAAGGGGGATGCTTTTTGGTCATTTTGCTCAAATTGCTCACTGCTTACACTCAATTTAAACAGGTCATGAGCTTCTCTGTCAGTATCCGCTGTGACCAGGTCATAATGCAGGCAAAGGTTCATGTGTGTGTCCACCTTCCTATCCTTGTTGAAAAAACCCTGATACCAGTAAGATTATCGAGTGCAGCAACTCTGACATGATCCCTCACTGGCTTCCCACACACAAACACTACCAGCTGAGTCGAGTGCAGGGCCAAGCCAAGCCAGGCCAGGGTACTGTTGCGTAGCATTGAATTCAGGTCAGTGCATGATGGTTGTGTTGTTTTTCTATTTCTGTAACATCCGGGGATCCCCACGCCTCACTTTTGTCTTGGCAGCCGAGAACAATTTTTCCTCTGAACAATACTGAATGTGTGCAAGATGTAATCACTATTCCCAAGGAATAGCTTTGCATTATATACCTACAGCTCTAAATTTTAGGTCATCCCTGGCTCATACTACTGTCAGATTGTCAACAATGAATACGTGTACTTACCAGCACTGTAGTAGCGGTCCAGCTTCTCCCATAGGGGCTCATCCTCACGCGGGAGTGTGGACAGCTTGAGAGGTTCATAGATGGAACCTGATGAAGGACACATCTGTTACACACAAACTTTACAAAGTCTTACCGTTTTAAAATGTTGACCTACAACATCTTTTTCCAAAATTCATGCCTTAGTTGTCTCATGAATCCTGACTAAATCTTTAAAAGTGAGACTCAATCCTGTCTCCTCACCTTCAATAACATTATGCCTTAATGACTTAACTGGTGGCAGGGTAAGGTAAAAAAAAATCATCTTAGAGTTACTTGGTGATTTTTCAGTATTTTCAATATTGAAGACAATAGTCTTATTTCATTCAGTCCAATATGTAGATGAAAAAGGTCTACAAATATCTTGTCATTAGCTTTATTTTATCATTAAATGTTCTTTTTTGCAATTACTCATGAGAAAATAAGAAGCAGAGAAAATTAAAAAAACAATAGACACATGCCATCTGTAAATTCTGCTTTTCGTACTTCAACACCGAACATCACAAAGGGCTCAGCACACAAAACAAAATTCAGACCCAAAGCTACAAATTCAAATGGTTATGTGGCTCGTCACCAGATATTTCCTAACATTTTCCTCTGAGCTGAGAGAGTTTGAGGGAAACTCCTATCTGTTAGACTTTCTCCATTTTCAGACACTTTTCACTTTGCTGAGATTTGCATTTTAATAGGTTCGACCTTGGGTCAATACCACAGGTACTGAAAAATTCACATTCTGGCTGAAATTAGCATAATTTCCATCAGCTTAAAAGTTGCCGGGGACAAAGCCAATCCATCTCTTTTTAAAGATAACACTCTAAAAGAGCATAGAGGAAGTCCAATATTCCTACTTTAATTTCTAACATGAGATCAGACATTTGTGGGCAGTCGTTGTTTGGCAGTTTTAAACAGTCCCATGACTAACTTCAGTCATACAGACCTCAAACACTATTGTAGATGCCGTAGGCTATATGACTTCATTATTACTGGTCTTTTATGCTAACTGTGGCTTATTCGCATAGCTTACATCAGTATAAGCTCACAGTAGATTATGGGTAATATGACACTACTTTGCCACACAAGAGTGCTAAAGCGTGAAACATACTTTCTCCTATCAGAAAATAATCCTGCTTTGATCTGGACATAGTTGGCTGCATCATACTCAGGAAATAAAGCAACGGGTATGAAAAAATGGATAAAGATACAGATGTCACAAACTATTTATTTCAAGACGATGAGAAAATGGAGAGGAAATAAGCCTATTTGTGCTTTCTGGTTCACAACATATCAAGAAATATTTATGTTAGTTATGTGACTATAACAAGCTTCTCACATTCAGATGACAAAATGATTGTCTTTACCCGTGTCCTCGCTGGCCTTCTGTGTGTGGCTGACATTGGCATTGTTTTTTCTCTGATCTGCCGCCACTACTTACCAAGTCTGAGAACTTTCCGATGAGGCCGGGTAATTGCAGCCACTGACTCGGCCATTCTCAAAAGTTGAAATTAAGGCCAATCGTCTCTCTCTCTCAGCTAAATCACAAATCTACAGCAATTCACAAGCAGGAGTTAGCAGCACACACTTAGATTTCGACATGCATGAATCAATGAATTACACCGTGATGTAATGATAATCATGAACAACATGCAAGGACTTACAGTGCATTGTATGTGCTTAGGATTCCAAATTATTTCAACTCTTGAGAGATACAGAGTCATGAGGAATTGCTATATGATGGTAATGGAATGATGAGAAGGACTTCAGCAGAATGACTACAAAACTAAACTGGGACACTACTTGACTTGTCATTGCATATTATGCGCCATAACATTCACTTCAAAATGCTATGGATCTACGAATGCTTCAGGCATACTACTGAGTTAATAATCTGTCAAAAGAAAACTAGGAGAACGCATGAGCCTTTTTTTTAATAGAAAAGCCATAATATTTGCAGTAAGATTGCCCTTCAATTCTCTTTGCAAGCTGCCTTGTAGCAGTTATTATTAAACCACTAGAGTCTCTATGGAGGTGCTATTTTATGAAATCTATACCTAGGACAAAAAGTTACAACCTGAAAATAGAGGTCCAATAGCTGACTACGTTTAAGATCACGTGTCTGTGGTACCCATATGTGGGTGGTACCCCAAAGTGAGAGGGTTGGGAAAGACCTGATCATGGTTCTCATTTGTATCACTAAAAATAATGGTGCTCCTACATGTGGTGACAAATAACCGCTGTGACGTTTCTATCCTTACGTTTTATATCAGCTGTCTGAGTTTTATAATCATATCAATTTCCCTCGAGTTCCAGGCTGGCTAATTACAAGAATGGCACAGTCTGCCAGCTTCCACAGGCCCTCTATTCAAGCCTCATGCACTGTTTTATACAGTCTATGCTCATGCAGCGCGCACAGTACAGTTAACTACGGGGGAGATGTAACAGCGAAAGCAGACCTGGTGAGAAGCCCTTAAAATAGCCCCTGAGTGCTGCACATTTACACCTCTGACCTTTCATGCTTCTACCGTCACTGCAGTGGACAAATTAAATGGGCAAGTCAAATCTAACCCCCGTGTTCAGTGGCTTTACAAACAGACAGTCTCACACAAGCACGGGCACAACAGAAACATTCGGGCGTGGCACACTGTACGATGTCGTGCAAAGTAATAAGTCAGACCTGATCTTTTTGATCGCGCTTTGAATTCCAGGAGTTTCCATCCGACTTCTGCCAGGCTCGCCATGTTTACACTGTGTCAAATTTGCTCGAAAGTTAAAGGATTTCCGGTGTCCTCATTCAAAATAAAAGAGAGGCCGTGCGCCTCCCTGTCTAGCCATCGTCATGAGCCTTTTAAAAGACAATTAACACAGTTTGGCAACGTAATATTAATGAGTATGTATTTCGTATATTATTAGTTATAATGTGTTCACTCTCCCATTTTCCAGCTTGGTGAACGTTATACACATTTATTCTGAAGGTAAACTTACTTCACTTCCGATTTAGACCTAGCTAACTCTCAATAATTTGACACATCTGTCACCTGTCAAAACACCCGTGATCACGACACTAACGTAAACAAGGAAACGCTAATATTGCATTTCTTACCTTTATTGCAATGCATTCCTTCCACCTATGTCTAAATAGCAGCTCAGATAACTAAATTCAAAATTGATATTTAATGTAACGCATCTTTTTAATCAAAAGAAGCTGCTATTTCACCCTGCCATAAAGCTGTATGCCGTATTGCAGTTAGTGTTGTTGTGAGGAGTTGCACTAGCTAGCAGAAGGATGTGGATATTCAGATTTAATATTTTGGCATTTTCTTTATTTTTTGTGGGGCGGTATAACACATTTGCGCTTCAGGATGTAACAGCCGATCTTTTCGGTGCCGAAAATTATGGGACGGTGGCAGCGTTTGGAGATTTTTACTCGGATAAACAGACCGACATCTTCATCATCCGAGAGCGTATGTTAATGCTTCAGTACTCTTCCCTGTTAGCTAATTAACGTTTACTGCTTGCACAAATTATGCGTGTCGTCAGTGTCTTAAAAATATGTAGTGCTAATTTTTAATTAAGGAATGTCGCGATAATAACGGATCCAACTGTAAAGTTACCCTGACGAACATTCACCGCTATATTTCTATAAAGATTTACCTATAAGTTGGCCTACTGCTTGTCTAAAAATATGCTTCTGTGGTTCTGTTTCATTTGCATTATCTTTTTGAAAACGGCTGAAGACTGTGGTGGAGATTATATGAGCTGTAATTGATTTAGCATTGATACCTATGTTAACTTCTTACTGTTTCAGAGTCGGAAGTGGTGATATTCTTGGCTGACGTGAAAACACCTTACTTCAAGCCCAAAGTTCACATCACTAAGGACAATTTTCCAAGGTATGCGTGACTTTCAGTGCTATTTTCATATTTGTGACATGTGATGTCCCAATTTTCCTTTTGTTCGTCAGCACTGAGGAGGTGACTCACGTTGCAGGGTGGTTTTGTTTGTTCTTTAGGAGGGAATAGTTACATGTAAGGGCAGAGCAAAAAGCAGGAGCACCATGTCATTGGCTCTTATTTTAATGGGCAATCTTTCTGTTCAGGGACACCATCATCACCAGTGTGGTTCCCGGAGACTATGATGGAGACTCTCAGATGGATGTCCTTCTTACTACTGAGATCAAGTCCGAGCCAACAACTGTTTACATCTTCTGGGGGCACAACCAGACATTAGGTACAGCTCTAGTAGAAGCTCATCAGCCGGGGATTGAGCTTAATTTCATGTCCATTTTTGTTACAAGACAAAAAGAAAAGAACGCCCTTATTAGTTGTTGTTTTTTTTTTTGTGTCCATCTGAACATTTAATTTAACTTTGTTCATAGTTGTTGACATTAGAACGAAGTACCAACTGTTCATTTTCTGCAGATATAAGTGGGAGCCTCAAGCTGAACAAGACCTTTATAGATCAACCTCTTGTTATGGAGTAAGTATCAATCTCAATAGTGTTCACATAAACTCTTATTTGAATAGTTTTCTTATAATGCTGGTCATCGAAAGTAAAAGTAATGCGCCTCATGGAGTTTAGTTTAGCTAGATTTGAATGTTTCCAATTAAACATGTATTTTAAATATTATACCATGTCAAAACACACGTATGATTAGTTTTTTATTGTTATATATTATATATATCCCGTCTTAAATAAGATTCAAGATGCCAGCATAATGCATAATAACGCCCCCCTCCCCCCTTATTTATGGACACTGATGTGGACAACCACTACTGACTATGTCCTAAAAAATGACCTTAGAAGTGGACCTACACTGACTGTATCGACAAAACTGAACATGATATTTATTGCACAGTATGTACCTGATGCACTGTTACCCAGGGATGGGCAAAAATACATTAAAACTGTATTTTAAAATAAAATACCAATTACCCTAATTTCAAGTACAGCAACCACGCCATGAATCAAAATGAACTACTGTATTTATGTATTTCAAAAATACAAAAAAAATAATTTTTCAAGATACACAAAATCACTTTGCAAACCTCTATTGGCCTATTCTGTGCCTTCACCAGTACACTGACTCGGCAGATTAAGTGGACAATGAGAGCAAAAGCTTTTCTCTGCCGAATGAGTCAAGCAATAAATCTGACAGTCAACCAGTTAACCAATCAAATATTCACATTTCACTGTGATCCCCCAGAAACCAACAGTTTAATGTTAGCTAACACTTTGCTCAACTCTGAAACACACATAATGTTTTTTAGTGCACAACAGTTGAAAACTTAACATAGACTGGAAGTTGCAAACTAACTTTAACTGTGAAATTGTTCACTGATAAAGGATTTAGCCTAGGCTACTAAAAAGAACACCAAAACTTAACAGGAACTGTTAAGAATTGTAGCCATATATGCTAAAAAAATAGAGAAAAGAATGAGAGCTGTGGAAACCTACACGTTTTTCACCTTGACTGTGACTCACCTTGGAGTCTGGATCAATTTTCTTGTTCTGGGCAAATTACAGTAGGCACCAATCAGAGGCAGCATTTTAATGATCTCATCACATAGACTTCTCACAAAGTATTTTACAGTATTTTTGAACTGCAAAATACAAAACACTAGAGTATTTTGTTACAAAATATGAAGCCATTTTGTATTTGACGTATTTTAATTTTAATACTGCCTATCCCTGCTGTTACCCCAGTGTGTTTAATGAAGTAATTTCATTTCATTGACAAAAAAAAATCTCCCCTCAGTTTCAATGGGGACATGATCCCAGACATTTTTGGAGTCCCCGAACCCCATTCCACCGAAGTCTGCTATCTCACCAACAGGTAATGTAATCTTCTCAAACCCTTAGAATTCCCTATGTTTATTTCTAATGCTCTTATACAGTGAATTACTTTCTAAAATGTTCTAAAAGAGTGTTTGAATCTCACTGTCGCCTCATGGTTTTTCTCCCATTTAGGATTCCAGTGTGTCGCAAGGCACTGAGTTTACCTGTCAACATGCGCATCCCTCACTCTAACGCTTTCATTGACCTCAACAAGGACTTCACCGCTGGTGAGTCAGTTATGTTTAAGCAACGTCTAACCATGAGAAACAAATGTAACATGCTTTGGTTTTTTAGAGCACACAGCATACTCTTCAGGGAAGCTGTGCACAACAATCAAATCACATCTATGTATTTTCACATGTATTTTGTAAAACCCTTATTAAAACTGACAAAACCTTTTAGTTTGTTATCGGCAGATTTCAAGTGTTCTTGTAACCTGCTAAACCAGTTTTTGTCTGCTGTTTCTCTCACTGTTGTACTAAAAGGGCCTTCCTGCTCTAGGACATATAACAAATTATGCCGAAAACATCTTGGAATCAAACCAGAATTCCTTCTTAATTTCTATCCAAGTGTTTCCTTTCATTGCCTCACGCTTGAACTCTGGACACAATTCTTAAATTAATAATTGGAAGTCCAGCTCTCTGTTTAGCTGTACAAATTTCTGACATTACTGATAGGCCAAAACTCTTTTAAAACAAAGAGTTTTCTGTATTAGGACAGCAGGCCGAGTGAGTGAGTATAAAAGGCCATCCTATAATGGAAGGACAAGGTTTAAGTGACTGTGGTAGCAAGCATCTTCCCTACTAAAACGTCCTCATCAAGTTATTACAAAGCCTACTGCTGGGCTAATATGTAAATGCTCTCTATATGTGCCTTTCTAGTCTTTGCGACCACTTGAAGCACTTTTTAACTGCATTCACACACATAGAGTGGTGGAACAGCCACCAGGTATCTTGCCCAAGGACACTTCACCATGCCGGAGGAGGGGAGGGGATTGAACCGCCAATCTTTTGATTAACTGGTAACCCCCTCTACTTCCTTGAGCCATAGCCGCCCCTAATACAGTCACATAGTCTGTATGGCGCCTCTGTGTACGTTGCACCTCACATTCTTGACTGCACATTGTGCCATTGATTCATTACAACTGAGACCTAAATCCCCACCACCTTCTTTTATTGTGCAGTTTGTTCCTCCACTGTGGGCTTTCAGTGTTCCCCTACATGGATCAATAACTGTTATTAATGTGTTTGGAGAATTAAGTTCCGGATTGAGATACAAGACACAAAAATGGAACAAAGAACAACCAGTGGTAAAATGACAAATCCTATGGGGTATCAGCGCTTTGGGAGGCTGGGAGGCTGAAAATTCTGCACATTTAATTACATGAGACCGACATGGCTGTAGCGCAAGTGGTACTTTTTGATCATACAGGTCTCCTCTCAAAAGGTATACACCAGAAAGTCCCAAATGTAATCTGCAATGTCGTACTAACGTACAAATTGAAGCTATAACACTATTGAAGAAAAGCATATGTTTCCTCATTTTACTCCATACAGTTTTTGCCTGAATGTTTGATATTCATTTCAGATTTATAACTTATCCTATCAGTTCTGAAACTGAAATGTGCTCCTTTCCACACTCATGGCATCTCACACATCACAGACTTGCCTCAGTATTCACACACTAGTTTCATAGCTAACAGATAATGCTTTATCTGAGGTGAACATCAGGAAGCATCAAACATTGCTGCATCAAAGTAAGAGGACCTTATGGGTCGACTAACCAGTTGCATAGCTCTTTTTTCTACTCTACAGGATCCATAACCTGAACTTTTAAGAACCTGTCAGGCTTTGGTTCTGGGTTCCGCTTGTGTGTTATACAAAGCAGAGCATTTTGGATATGTGTCAGTGAAAAGGTGACTTTGCTTTGGATACCAGGACAAGCGTAATTTTTATGCACTTATGTTTGGTAGGCGAGTGCACTTCACTTGTGGTACAGACAATAATGGGAAAAGTGGCACTAATAATGATTGGTCACGATGATGGTCACAATTACATCTAATGACTTTTCAAAGTCATTATCATTAAATGAATAGAGGAGAGTTGGCGCAGTAGTGAACGAGACCGTTACCAGACCAGCTCCCACCCCAGCCCTCCAGAGCTGGCTGCAAATCATTTCTAAGCTCTCATTTCTTAGAGAAAATAATCTAGCGAGACAGCGGTTGGTCCTTCTGCCCCACTGCTTTAGTGGAAAAGATAGTACAGGTGCAGTAGAAACAAACGCAGGTTGTGTGACAATGGCTACATTGTGCCTGGTTTATACATTCTCACCAGACCAATGCAACAAAAATCTCAGAGGATGCACAAGTGGTGTCGTTGTAAACTTGATATTCACCGGAATTGCTTCCTGAAGTACATTCCACAAAGTTTCTCCTGAGGGGACTCCAGGAACCAGACAAGAGACCAAAACATATATTTAATGCCACCAATTTTCAAGTTGACTAAGAGAGAATGAAATTTTCTTTGCCAGTGAATGGAGAAATCGCTGCGTTCTTGTTTTACAGCATCTCACTCAGGTCCTTCTGCCCACAAAGTGTAGCGCTGTCACTTAGACTTATGGGAGGATTTTTTTTTTCTCTGGAAACTAATCCTTGTGTTTAAGGTAATCGGAGAGGATTTAGTCATGTCATACTCACTGCAGGTATCTTTTTGCGCTGTGTGGTTTTATTCCCAGGGCTGTCACAGTTTAACCGGAGCAGATTTTAATTCATATTTAATCTGTTTAGGGATTAGAATAAAGTCAATAAACTTCTACTTTTTGTGGCAGACTTAAAGAAATACTGGTAGCAATTTTGGGCGTTTTGGTTTTAGTACAGATTGACTTTTGTATGGGCATCAATGGTTTTTACTGCTCTATCAAGTACTCTACAACAGATCAGTCAGAGCGATGGTCTGCATGTCAGCCTGTCTTGAAAGGCTCTGCACGCTTCCTTTCCCCTACACACAAACGCACAAGGACAGTGATCATTAAATCCTTGTGACTTCTTAAGTGCGTTCAGCTGCGTTTAGTTTGGTGTGGGTGAATGTGCTGCAGGAACAACAGAGCCTGAGGAGGAGAACCGGGGGAGGGGTGGCACACCCTGCTGTGCATCTTTGGATGTCAGACTCTTTGGCTGTCACCATCTGTGGGGACATGCAGATGGAGGGAGAGAGAGAAAAAAGGAAAGAAGGCAGGAAGTGACAGAGAAATAAAGCCAAGTCGGAGAGGATGAGTGGTCGGATTAATGATTTGAAAAGAAAAGGATGGTAGGAAAGATGAGGGCGGAGGGGGGTGAGCAAGGCGGTGGGTGAGTCTTCAGCATGGCTCAGCACGCTGTCTGCTGTGACCACCTGCTCCTCTAAGCGTTACCGGCTGGAGCATCACAGTGTGGCTTAAGCAGGGAGAAAGTGAGTTTTAAAGATAGTCTGGGTCCTGCTAGTCAAGTACAGTTGGAGGCTTTTCTACTGCCATTCATGTTCGTGAAGATTCGTATTGTCTTCATGGTATTTAGATAGTGTTAGCCATACAGTAGTTAATAAGGTTTCTAATATCATGACCACAGCCTAAAAAAATGTGGGTATATTAATATTGGAAATACTCCTTAAAATAAGACCATACAACCCAACATTACTGCGAACTACAGCTTCCAAATGACTTCAGTCAACACCTTACTCTCAGTGTTGAGTTACTGTGGGCAATTTGCACTTGAAAATGCAAATTGGATAAATGGGGGGGAAAAAAGGAGAGTTTTTTAAATCACACAGAGGTCTTATAAGGGATCTGGCAGATACTGGGGGCCACAACGTTTCTGTGTAATGATAAAGTTCAGGTTCAAGTTTTTTTTGGTCCTTTGGCTAATGGGGAATTACAAGTCTAAGTGTGGACCGTCTTGCTGAGTGTTGTCTATAATGACTGTACAGGGAAGGGCCCTGGCTGCATCTGCTAATCACAAGTTAATCACAGGCCAAAGTGAAGTTACACGGGAGAACACTAGATGACAAAACAAATTGAGACTAGTAATAAATTATTATATATATATATATATATAATAATTTATAATAATTTATAATGGAAAATACCATTAAATGGTGGGACACCTTCCTTCTCATCATTTTGAGCAAAGGTCCCCATTCTCACCTAGCACTTCAGTAATACAGTGCAGTATTTTGTTAGTGTGGTCCAAAGAGGATGAGAGCTGTTTCAAGGCCATGTCACGACTCCAATCTCAATCCAGTGTCATAGCTGTAAACAGTCCCATGATAGTGTATTGTCTGACCTCACTGCATCAGCACTTACAGCGAGGATAAAAAAAAAAAAAGAAGTCTGGAATTGTTTCCTGGCCGGTGTCAAGGACTCATTTAGCCCGCTTATTGGACTCTCTAGCCAACCAGCCTGGCGCGACGTACTGCATGTGGCTCATAATCTCTTTTGTTTCTAACGTCCTCCTCCAGCCAGTGACTCTAAACGCGACACATTCATAACAGCTTTGTGTTTGTGCTCTTTTGTTTTCCGGTTATTCTGTGTCTGTCCTTTACACAATAAGGGATATCAGGTCTCTTCAAGGAAGTTTTTTTTTCAGCTCATTGTATGACTTTTGTCATCAAATGTCATCATTTTGTTTCAATAATACTTACACAGTGTCAGTAGTCGAGAGTGTAAGGAAAGACAGGACGATGAATGGATAAAATATCAAAAGTTTAGGAGACTGTGGTTTGTAGCCCTTCGCATGGATCCACTGGCATTTTCCTCTATAAAAGTAAAACACATCTTCATCATTTTGGCCCAGTTACCCAAAGCTTAACAGTTAGCCTAGCATGGAGAAACAGGGCTGCCATGGAAAAAGTTTTATGTACAGTATATTGCTGTCTTTGCACCACAAAAGCAAATATATCATTAAGCAATGAGCTGGCTTTGTAGATGTAGTTTTTCTGTTTTGGTTCCATCTCAGCGCAGTGACAACTAATTAGCAGGAAAGCGGCTTTTGCGGGACAGCCCTGAGGTTCAGATTCATACAATAGATGGCTGAGGTGAGCAGTTGCTTCAATGGCCCTCAAAGCCTCTGTAATCATGAAAGCCAAATGACCACAGGAGGTGTTCTTATCATTTGAATTGGGAGTATTCACCAATATTAGATCTGTGTCCAATACAGGATCTTGGTAACCTGCTGGGGCCATATCGCAGCATATAAATTCAGAAAGAGCACCGCTAGGCAGGAAGCATGAGAAGAACTCTCTTGAAGGAAAAGGTAGTAATTGCAAAATAATTATAGATGGCATTTTGGGAAAAACATGCACAAAGACAGCAATACTGGCAAAATGATTCATTGCTAGGCAACGGGCATGGTAATGCTCAGTGCAGCATCCAATTAAACCAGCTCTGTGTTGAAGTGGCTTGTTGATTGTCTGACTAATAATGTGGTGATGGGGTGGGGGAGCAGAACAGATTTGCCACCTAACAAGGTTGGCCAAGAAGAAGAATTGATTATACAGGGATTAAGTTTACATTTGGATGACAGAGTGAGACATTTTTAATAGTCATTTTGGTAATTGGGGCACCATCACAGCGAGAGACATTCACCCACTGAGGAAGGATATCGCAGGAATTTTAAATGATAGTAATGGCAGTTCCTTTCTGTAGTAGTAATAATAATAATAATAGTAGTAATGATGATAATAATAATAACAGATGATGATGATGATGATGCTTTATTGCGTCCCTACTCTTGTCTTTCTCTCTGCGTAGACATTGAGTTTACAGCATATGTTTCTGTTCCTTTTATCCAATAATCCAAAGGGACCTCTCATATACAGTACAAGCCTAGTTCAGAGATAAATTGAATGATATGCTGCCATCAAAATCAGTACTACAACCAACAGGCTCATAAATAAAGCCCTGTCAGACAGACACTCTGATTCATTGCCCCAAAACATTCATGGGTTGATGCAATGAGGCTCTGGATCAAATAAAAGTATTACATACTTATGCAGCAGCCTCCTAAAAGAAACAAAGATATGTCAAAGATAGCGTCTGTGTTGTGTGATTAACTATATTAACCCAAAATTATTGCAGAGAAAATCTCAGGCTATTAAGTGTCTGATTTGTGCAAGTCCTTTGGCCATGTTTTTGAAAGCCTGACAAACTGACAATAATGAGCCAGCATTTTTGGAAAGTTAAGTTTCCGCACACAAATTTAGCCACTTGGGCCAGCATTTCTCAGTGGTGGAAAAATAGCTTGTGTAGTGTGGATAGAAGGCCAAAACAAAACCATAATTAGTTGTGTTTTCAGTGTACACATTCCCCTACCGAAACAGAAAGGAACATATCCCAGGGCTAAACCCTCAGCAGCCTCAGCCACATGTACCTTACATCTTCATTAACAAATCTGTTGCATTCACTGCTACATTTTAAATTTCCCTGTTTTTATAGAGATTTGGAGGAAGCTCATAGGCTTGTTAGGAGCGGCTGTTGCAATGCACTAGCCCTTTGAGGTGTGTCTTTTGTAGCATCTCCGCCTCCAGGAATGCTGGCGCAGCGTCAAGTGGGCAAAAAAGATACTGTGTTTATTTTGGTATGCACAGGTGTTTTTGCTGATAAATGAATGATAGGGATAAATGAGGCAGAGCATTTCCTCTCTGATAGGCACAGCACTGTAAACGTAGCCTAATGTTATCTCCCCATGTTCTGTCCCAAAATAAATTCCCTCGTTTAGAAGAAAACTACATGTGAGTTGCTTCTGTTTAATTTACAGCAACCTGCACCAAGGTATTTGTAAAAACAAATAATGTCTGATCTTGAACAAAAAAAAAAAAAAAATCAATAGATAGCAATGCCGTTCTGTCTGTTGGGCGGTCCACCATTAGGATGGATTGCCATGACATTTTGTACACATTCATAGATAAAGCCTACTGACTTTGGTAATCATTGACAATCATGACATTTCCTCTAACACAACCAGTAAGTTGTAATGTTCATGGATTGGCTCAAAACTTTCTACAGACAGAAATACTTCCCAGAAGATGTAATCCAACACTTCAGTTTCTTCAAGTATCTGCAAAACTAATACCGTTCTTATCAGACTCAGCTCTTCGGTCAGTGATTAGAAATTTGTGGCATGCTAAAACACTAAAATAGGATGGAGAACATTAGCCTTGTTTCTGACTAATGTCAAGCAAACTTTAGGAAAACTTTGTAAATGTTGCAAATTAGGCGCGTTTCCATCAACTGGAGCAAATAAACTAGGCTACACAAAGTGTAGTTTCGTCGGAAGGTGACGTTCCCCACAGCTGTAATAAACCAGCAGTAGAGTTTGCAAACCAGAAACAAAACTGTGGACCACGGATCTGAGAAAAATGGAGAGATGTCTTCAGGAATAGGTTCTTATTCCTGAATTGGTGAGCAACTGTACTTTAATGTCAGCTAGTTCTGGCCATGTTTCATGTTGTCCGGAGACAAAGACAAAGAAACAGCTGTTCAGTCATGTGAGTTAAATGTTCATACGTCAGAAATGTTGCCGTTTCCATCAACCTTTTCAAATGCTATACTTCAAAATGCGCATAAAAATACGTTGATGAAAACTAATGTAAGCACGTTAGCATTCTGATGTTAGCATTTAACTCAAAGCACTACTGTGCATAAGTATAGCTTTATAGCACCACAAACATGGCTCAATGTAGGGGACGCACACAGTGTCGCACCGGGGGAACTGTTATTTTAATTTTAATTCCTCAACTGCACTGGTTTGGTATCTTGGTGACTTGCTTTGCACCCCAGTGGGAGGAGAGGGTAGAGCGATAGAGGGTGTGGCAGTGCAATCTTGGTGCCAATAATGAGCGAATCTCCCGTGGTCCGCCACCTGCCTCCTCAGAGCAGGTTGACTGATCACCATACCCGTATTCCATAATATTTTGGTCTCTGTATTTGGGAATGGCACACCCATATGAACCTCTCTAAAATAACACAAACCAACTTTTTCATTCTGTTGTGGCATCAATGCCAGCCAGGCAGAAGAAAGATTAATGAGTGATTTTTAACAGCTCTGTAATCCACGACAGTTAGTGGTCTTCAATATCCTCTGATGACTTTTGTGCACTGTCGAGCCAAAATTACGCATGGCTGATCCACTGGTTACATTTTGTGCAAGAAGCGCCTGACTTTTGCACAGAAACCTCCGTGCTTATCTGTATATCAAACATGTTGCTATAATTCATACAAAAACATGTTCGTATGAATCAGCAGTTGAGTTGGAGAAGGACGCATTGACAACAGTTCTGTGACTCCTGTATGGCAGCGTTGCATGATTCAAAGTTTAAAAAAAATAATTTTCTATTTTAGACTGGCCCTTCATGTAGGCCTTCATTTCAGCCTCTCTCTGAAACAAGATGTAGATGCTCCTGTCTCTTTAAGGCCCCCCTCTCAAAGCCCACTGTCTTCAGATTGGCCAAGACCTGAAGCATGTTACCAGGCTGTTGTTGCTGTTGAGCATACAGACAGCCTGAGTGTACACCGACTGAGCGTAGCTGTGCATATATGGAATACCAGCTCCGATAAGCTCCGTGTGTCGTCAAACGGAGCCATTAGTAGAAAAAGCTGTTGAAAGCAGCATTCAGAATCGGAGGAAATCTGAGGTTTTGGCTCACAGGGATTTCTTTTAAATAACTTTACCTCATTATTTGAAGCTTTGGCCATATTTAACATGAACATCCAACTTTGTAACATTGTAGATAAGTCATAAAATATGGAAAAGCATAATAGGTCTCTTTTAAAGTGAATGAAAGTAGTGAATGTGATCTGTTTGTCACAGCATCTAGTACACCCACATATAATGTATTCTTTCTGATCCCGCCCCATATCCATGTGAAACTTGAACCTAAGATGTTGGCTTCACATAGTTTCATACACCTTAGGCCCACAGAACACCAGGACGTGCCATTTGTATGGGTTTTTTTTTTTCTGAAGGCACAAACATGGTTGGCTTGATAAGCGCTGTCATCGCAGTCTGCATTATTTCAGGTTTATATCTGTACTTTCTGATGCAAGGCCAAGTGAGTTTTTTACAACAATCTTAATATGTGATGTGCCCTCTGTAAATGTAATTGGTTTACACAAATAGACACACATACAGTAGACAAATCAAGTGTGTTCAGTGCTAATGCTATGCTCGTCAGTCTTGATGTTGCACACACCACTGATGAGCACACACAAACACACTCGTTCCAGTCCGTGGAATGAGCTTTACTATGCTTGTTACAGTAGTTCCGTGAGCAGTTTCTATTTACACATACGCACATGTGCGGCATAAAGAAATTGAGCAAAATAGGATGGAAAATGTGTGTGTATGAGAGGGTTTGGCCATAATCCTCCCTATAGCTACGGCACCTACGTTGTTCCCTGTAATGGTTTTAGAAGATTATTTCTTCCGGGAATAGCATTGCTCCATTCTGCACTGGTGTGTGTTGCCATGTTTGTGAATGAGCCGTTTTGATAGATCGGGGTGGAAGTCACACAGTGTGGAGTAGGGCTACATATTGGCTTAGAGACGGATTTATTCTGCAGAGCTTTTCACTTTGTTCCTGGCCTGGATTCTGCATTTTATCGTGTGTGTGTGTGTGTGTGTGTGTGTGTGTGTACATTTGGTGTGGTGGTTATGTGAGGGAGGCTTTTGGGTTTGTTAATGTGACTGTGTGCACATCAGAACTAACATCAGGTTGTAACATACAGTTTATTGATGTTCATGTGTGTGTTTGTGTATTAGTGCAATGTGCAAATGAGCATGTCTGAGCTAAGATCAGTGTGTAAGCAGTGTCTACTGGTGCACATTTGTGTGGTTGTGGTATGGTGATTTTATAATTACAGATACCGTCACTATGACCCACCCCTATGGCAACTACTATTAAGCCACCGATGATGAAGCCTCTGAGAAAAAAATCTCTGAAAGAGAAAAGAATATCTGAATAGAATATTTCAACCCTCTCAGCCGCTGTCAGACATTTGAGGGGGACAAAATTTAATATTTCACTGCATTAACAAGCAAAGTGTATGGCACAGCTTAACCTGGCTGTTCTTTCTCAGCCGACAAGGTGGCAGTACAAATGTAGTTTTTAAAAGGTTTTCTTCTGCTCCTCCTTTTGACACTATAGTAAATCGTCTTCGTGGGCTTTGGGCAAGTTTGGAAAAGCTTGTTTCACAGTTCGATGGTTCCTTGCTAGCAGAGGGACAGGGCCACATATCAATGGAGAGTGGCCAGTGAAGATTTGGCTTCAACCTCACACAGACTCCTTTCACACCTCCTAAAAGGGACAATGACATTGAGCATTTTGCTATAAATTCAGAGAAATGTACTAAAAAGCTTGTCCAGTCATGTCATCAGCAATACAGAGAATATTGTAAATGTGTTCACTTAATTCAGCCCTGTCATGGCCTTTTTGGCTGACTTAGAACTACACCCATTTAAGCATCTTGTCATAGGTTGGTTTGTTTTAGAATTGTTCGGTTGTACTGATTACTTTTAGGCTGTGCGTAGACTGCTGTCCAGTTATGTTATATTATTGAGCCTGTGGTCTTTGCAGCCTGAGGCTTTCAGGCAGACACCTTCAAGCTATTCCTGTATCGCTGTGAAAGGGTAAAGGTTAGCAGCTTTTTGCTGTCGGTTCCCAACAGCTGCGGGGTGACCTTCCTGAGGATCTCAGCCTGACAGAATCAGGATCGTACTTTTGCTCTTCTTGAAACTTAAAATATGATAGTGATTCTTTCAGGCTGAGTCACATTAATGGAAGTTTTTGTACTGCAGCTCATAAGATCTGGCTTTGCTTGTTTCAGTAAACAGAAGATTTTGGGCTAATGATCTGACTTTGTCCAATTCGTATCGCTTTGTATGCTGTCAATAGATTGGACTTGATGGTCTGCATATTTTTTTAGACTAACCTTATCGACTTGCGTCTCTCTGCTCCCTCCATGCTGAGAGTGAGCCAGGCAACCCCTCGCATGTCTGTTGGAGGCATAGTATCTGTTTCACTGGTGACGGCTGTGACATTTCCCTCAGAATGCCAAGGGCCCTCCCTCTGTCCAGCTGAAGCATGGATCAGTTCGGGGGTTAAAGGCAGGGGGAACAAATTGATGCAAACAGATGAACACAGAGGGCTTGACTGATAGGCTGCAGGATAGCTTTATAGCAGGACTATGGACAAATATACACAAGGCACACAAACACAGAAGCGAGGAAGAGCAGGCGCATACACTTTGCGCTTTCATCCTTCTCATTCTGCCTGGTTACTGTCAGCCTCATTCAAACACCATCACACACGCATAACAACTCAAATGCAAACAGCACACAAAGTGGACATTTGTCCCTTAACCCCGATTTACAGAGCAATGAGATCAGTCGGCATGCCGGCCTTCCTTGAGCCCATCTCTCCAGCAGCCCCCAGGGGATTGAGCACACAACTGTGTGTCTGACGACTATGCACATGTTTGTGCATTTATATGTATTTATATGTATGTGTGTCTCTTTGACAGCCAACAGGGGATAGGAGTCACAGTTTGTTTGCTGAGTAACAGGCTAACAAATAACCTGCTTGGGGGCATTAGAGACCTGAAGAAAAGAGAGGCTTAGCGCTGTCTGTCTTTTTCTTTTTTATCACTTCATCTGTGTGTGTGTCTCTATCTCATCTTTTTCCTCTTTCCTACTCTGCACTCATCCTTTCATTCAAATTTTTTTTTTCAAAATGTAAACTTCAGTTGCCCCATTAACACATGCACAGATGCACATAACCCTAATGTCTTGGAGCATGGTGAAGATGAGTGAGGTGACAGTAGACATGCACAAACACACATAGCATATCAGACACTAATGTAGCAGTCGCGGTGCTGGCTGTCAGATCCACTTTGCTCTGCAGCCTGGATAAACCACCACTAGTGCTGCTGCAAGGCCTTTTACAGGTACAAGGAGGGGGTTGTAATGATTCTGCTGTTGCTGTTGGTGCCTCTGATAGCCCCTCCAGACTAAAGAAAGCATGGACAGGGTTTGGAGTGTGAAGGAGAAAAAGTCTCAGGGAAAAAGAAGAGAGAGATGGAGGTTTAAAATGGAGTTGTTTTCTTATATTGTAATGAACTTTCTCTCATCAGTTTTTCCATCATCAATGTTCTGCATTTTCAAAATGAATAGGCTCTGAGGGGGGGGGGAGTACATTATTCGTTTATTCACCTGTACAGTATGTTATGTATGATATCCGATAGTTAAAACGTTTCAACATTCCTCAGAATGTAAAGACAGATAAGCGGTATGAAAACCTTCCAGCTGTGTTTTCCTCTGTCGTTGTTGCTGCAGCGGTCTGTGTGACGGCGGGAGCAGAGGGCTCTGTGAGCGGGCGGCTGACTGGTCTCACACGCTCCTCCCGCGGGTTGGCACAGGCATCACCCGCAGCCAATTGCAGAGCTCCTCAACTCTGACAATATTCAAGCACATTTTTGTTCGGCCATCGCTTCTCGTAAAACTGTCAATATTCGAAATCTACACAGCTGATTTCTCACCTCAAAACTTCTCAGAAGTGGATTTAGTGATGAAATTCCATACGAAACTGTAAAACTTTCTGTTGCTGGCCTCTGTCTGGTGCACGCAATGATGATGCGGTGAATTGTGAATATTCTCTCTGACCAATCAGCAGTCTGTCTGTTTTCACGTTACATTTTAGTTTCCCTCAGCTTGCTTGGAACCTCAACGGAGGTGAGGTGATAACAAAAAAAGTACCTGGAAGCAGGTACAGGTACAACATTTCTACAATGGAAACCCAAACAAAGGAGAGTCGAGCCAAAGGGCCTCCGCTCAGACTAGCTTGGTTGCCAGGGGCGATCGCTCTTTTTCAGCAGTTGGCCCCAAACTGTGGAATGACTTACCTCCTCACATTAAAGTGGCGCCCAACCTCCACACCTTTAAATCTTGTTTAAAAACATTATTTTTTTTTTCCTGGCTTTGAATTCACCATGAGGGCTGCTGTGGTCTTCGTTGTCGCTGTCAGTGTTGGTGTTATTTGTTTTGTTTTTATTTATATGATCTCTGTAAAGCACTTTGGTAACCTTGTTGTCTTTTAAATTATGCTAAATAAATAAAGTGGATTGGATTGGTTTGAGGGCGTGCCTGACCCCGCTAGCCGCTTGGCAAGCTTTATGACGCGTTTTCATTGTGACATCACAAGTAAAGGAAGTGAAGCGCTGGACCACAAACGAGCTGTTTTCAGGCAGTTCAGAGCAGAGCTTTCTGTGGGAGATGGGAACTCCCTTTGGGCTGGACTTTGGGCTTTTTCACTTTGCAAACCTATTACATGCACAAAAAAGAGAGATAACTCAATAAAGGAGAGGGGAAAAAGCCAAAAAGCAGAATACCACCTCTTGAAAAACAATTGACCAAAGTGCTGAACAGGGTCAATGTCAAATACATAAATAACATTTACAAAAATTACTACATCTAAAGTGAATCTCTGGGAAACAAAACAACAACACTTTAAAACATCAGAAAGTACATTAACGAAGGTTAAAAGCTGCTGCCAAAAGGTGCGTCTTAAGCAGCGATTTAAACGTTTGTAGGGTCTGTGCAGCTTTAATATGCACGGGGAGGCTGTTCCATAGGATGGGAGCGCCCACTGCAAAGGCTCTATCGCCCTTATTTTTAAGCTTTGATCTGGGGACATCCAAGAGCAGCTGATTTGTTGACCCCAGTGTTCTAACTGGAGAATGGTGGCGTAAGAGATCAGCCGGATAAGGTGGCACCAAACCATTTAGGGCCTTAAAAACAAGCAATAAAATCTTAAAATCTATCCTATAACGGACAGGTAGCCAGTGGAGGGTGGCCAAGACGGGCGTAATGTGTTCCCTTCTTTTTGTTTTAGTTAAAAGGCGAGCAGCTAAGTTTTGGACTAACTGGAGGCAATTTTAAAGATTTCTGATTTAGGCCCATGTATAATGATAATAATCCAGCTGAGCCATGGATGACTTTTTCAAGGTCTTTTGGAGGAAGATAGGCCTTTTATTTTAGCTAGAAGTCTTAACTGGAAGAAGTTGGTCTTGATGACTTCATTGATTTGCTTATTGAAAGTTAATGTCGTGTCAAAAATAACACCAAGATTTTTAATAGAGGATCGATTTTGGGAGACAAAGGGGCCCAAAGTGCCAAGAGGGTCACCCAGTATGTCTAAACGTCCATATGTTATGATCTGTGTTTTATCTTCATTCAGAGTGAGGAAGTTTAACTCCATCCAGGTTTTTACCTGTTTTAAGCAGTCTAACAATGGCGGCACAGAATCTTTAGTTATGGATTTCATAGGCAAGTAAATTTGGACATCATCATCAAAACAGTGAGATGAGATGTTATGTTTCTGGAAAATGGAACCCAGTGGCAACATATACAGTGAAAAGAGGATGGGGCCCAGAATAGAGCCTTGAGTCGCAGCTGACGAAGAGTGTTCAGCTAAATGAACAGAGAAGCTCCTATCAGTCAGGTATGACTGAAACCATTTCAAGACAGTACCTTTGATACCTACACAGTGTTGAAGGCGAGATAAAACGATTGTGCGATTCACAGTGTCAAAGGCGGCAGTCAGGTCTAGAAGCACCAGAACAGTAGAGTGACCTAAATCCACTGTTAAAAGGAGATCATTAAAAACCCTTAAAAGCGTTGTTTCTGTACTATGACGTGGTTTAAAGCCAGACTGAAACTTCTCTTGGATGCCATGGTTGTCGAGGAATGTTTGTAGTTTGTTCAGGACTATTTTATAACACTTTTGAGGGAAAGGGTAGTTTGGAAATAGGCCTGACGTTAGAGAGAACATCAGGATCCAGATTAGATTTTTTGATAAGAGGCTGCACTACAGCATGTTTAAAAGCAGCTGGGACACACCCTGTGCTAAGACATGTATTTATTAAAATACGAATGCTGGACCCAACAGTATTAAAAACGTCATTGAAAAGACAAGAGGGAAGGATATCTGAGGGACAATTTGTACGCTGCAGACTCTGAACTATCTTAGATAGTGAGCAGAGTGATACAGGCTCAAACTGCTTAAAGACAGCTGAGTATGTAGGAGGAACTGAAGGGTCTATGGCAGAGGAGGTTGGTAAAGATCTAAGCACACAAATCTTTCCAAGAAAAATGTTTTAAAATCTTCGCATAATGTAAGATGTAAGACCTGGAGCTGATCTTCTTTCCATTTCCTTTCAGCTTATCTACAAGTACGCCTAAGAGAGCGGGTTGGGTTATTTAGCCATGGTTCTGAGGATGGCTTTGGGAGTTTAATTCTAAAAGGAGCAACAGAGTCCAGGATATCAGTGCAGGTGGAGCCAAAGGAGGAAATGAGCTCCTCAGCACTGAGACCATTGAGAGGGTTGATCGCACGCTGACGACGAGTAGGATGACAAGCTGTGATCCTGGAGCAGGGCATGGTAGCAGAGAACAGAACAGACAGGTGATCGGATATACCGGTGTTACAGATTTCCTTGATATGGACACAGAGACCGCGCGACAGTACAAGGTCCGATGTGTGACTTTTTTTTATGTGTTATGATTGGTTAAGATTGAATGAGTCAGTAAGATTCATAAAATCTTTGGCTAAAGGATTGTTTTCACAGCATACATGAATATTAAAATCACCAACAATAAGGAGACGATCATATTTTAACATAGATACTGCCAGAAACTCTGCAAAGTCAGTTATAAAATCCTTGTTGAACTTTGGAGGGCAATATACAGCCGCGCACAACACAAGAAAAGGATG
Organism: Micropterus dolomieu; assembly: GCF_021292245.1. Lineage (NCBI taxonomy): Eukaryota > Metazoa > Chordata > Actinopteri > Centrarchiformes > Centrarchidae > Micropterus > Micropterus dolomieu. Next base: position 32,416,088 of record NC_060169.1, on the reverse strand, counting down.
GTTGAACTCGAAAAGTTGCAGTTCGAAGCAACATTGGACATTAGGTAGGCTTTGGATCTCACCAGTACACCTCGTTTCTCCGTCTTCTAAGACGTTTCTTATGGGAACACTAAGGCTAAGTTCAGACTGCAGGTCTTAATGCTCAATTCCGATTTATTTTCCCATATCCGATTTTTTTTTTTGTTTGACAGTTCAAATTATTGTTTAAATGTGGCCCATATCATACTCCAGTGTGAACTGTTTGTATTTCTCCCGAATTATGACGTGTCATTACGGTTTCTGGCGCTGTACAACGCAACTGCCCCACTCCCTCCCTCTCTCTCCCCACTGTGTCCATTCGGACAGATAGCATGCAGGTAACTCAGAAAAGAGCTCGCAGTCTGGTGGATTTCGGGTGTAAGAAAGGGAATTTGTCAGCAGATGATAGTGAGGTAGAGGAGGAAGAGAGCCACATGTATAATAATGGCTTTTGTGAAGCTTTTCTGTTCACTGCTGCTTCGTCTACAGCAGAACTGTGACAACAGCTGCTCTACAGTGACGTCAAAGTTGCATCAATTCCGACCTGAATGTCCAGACTGAGGTCACATTTAGAAAGATCTGATCTGTATCTGATTTGGACCACATATGGAAGTGGCCCATTTCCGAACTGGAAATGATCCAATTCCATTTGACTTGGTCTGTTCACACTGTCATAAAATGATCAGATGTTCGTGACATATGGGGAAAAATATCAGATTTGGGTCACTTTGGCTACGTTCAGACTGCAGGCCAATGTTACCCAAATCCGATTTATTTTGTTTTGTTTTGTTTTTTTGCACTTGGTTGACAAAAAGTGACATTGATGAGCACATCAACTTTATGAAAAGTTTAACATGTTTCAACAAACATGATTCATATAGCTAAATGACCAATATAGCCAAACCCAAACCTTCTTTATCTTATCCCTATTGCCTGTTGTCTCACCACTTCAGCTGACAATGCATCTCTATCACTGTTTTTTGTATAATAAGCTGCTCAAGTGGGCCACAGAGCGACACGCCCAGTCCGAGTACATTTTAAAGGATTAGCTTTGGGGTGGGAGTATCACGGTAGGTTGTAGTCTTAATTATAATTTAATAGTTTTTCCTCTTCGCACGTATCTATTTTTAGGGGCATATGTGAGTGAAATGGTCGCACTGTAGAGCCCTGATATAGGCGCCTTGGATGACTCCATGACCTGACTTTTTCTTGTGTGTCAGTATGGAGGCCTAACCTAGCCTTGACAGCACCATAAAAGCACAACAGTGCTTTTAATAAGCTGCTAATTGGAAGCTTGCAAGCACAGGCTGCCAGAATAAAATGACTGCTCATTTTAGTGAACACAGAGGAGGCTCGCAGTTGCCACAATGCTGAAGGCAAAGGGCACATGGCAAGGATGTGTGTGTGTGTGTGGGGGGGGGGTTAGTATGGTGTAGTGTGTGTGTGTGTGTGTGTGTGTGTGTAATTGCACATTTATACTGTAGTGGCAGGCATGAGAGTAACAGGGGACTGGTGTGAACAGAGTAATTAGCTACAACTCTACACACCAACTTTCCCTCTCTTCCCTTTCCTCCCTCCCTCCCTCGCAGTTCTCCTCTTTTAGCCAATTTGGGTTTTCAGCATTATTGTTCTGTAATAATTGGTTTCTGTATGGAGGAGAATAACAGGATACTGTGGAGACCAGGGGTCTCATTTATAAACGGTGCGTACGTACAAAACAGGTACGTACATATGCGAGGAATTTGACTCTGGATTGTACAATGCTCACGATGTGCTTATACAAATAGACAATAATAATCAAACACAGGCTACAGTATAGAGAACACATACATACACACTATGAACAAAACAGACAGATTGAGACAATAGTGCAGTAGTGCGATGATCAGAATGCAAAGGATGCAGGAGAAAATTATTATTGCCATTATTGTTATTATTATGTGCATGTTGGAGGTGGATGTGATATACAGGTGCACATACACATACAAGCATGCATTTGCACAGTGTGATGAGTGCAAAGAATGCTGGAATAAATAAGTATTATGTGCAGGTGGATTTGGTATACAGTATATACAATATGAACAGCTCTGAAATAGAGAATGAATAACTGGCAAGTGGTAGCCAGTAGTGTTGTAGTACCGCATTTGTACTCGGTCTTGTCTTGATTTTGAAAAATTTAACAACAAAACGAGGGCAGAGTCGCAATGTTGCACCTTAGTCTATAATCTATTAGGGCTGTTTCCAAAAATGGTTGCAGTCTGGAGCCCAGGTCCAGTTTTAGTAAAGATTCTTTATTTAAAGGTGTGGTATTATGCTCATTTTCAGGTTCAAAATCTTATTTAGGGGTTGTACCAGAACAAGTTTACATGGGTTAATTTTCAAAAAACACCATATTTTTATCATACTACATATTGCTGCAGCTCCTCTTTTCACCGTGTGTGCTTTGTTTTAGCTACATGATCTGTGTTGGGAGTTGCACATGTGCAGTCCCTAGTACTAGCCAATCAGAAGCAGAGTAGGGCGGGTCAGTGAGAAGCCAGTGGGAGGTTTTCATTTGTTAAATCCTCGTGCAAGCACAGTCTACATCTTTTACATAGGCCTACTGCCACCGGCTTTAACAGAGGAGAGAGAAGCAAACACCTTAAATACGGCTAGCAAGTTTTTATTTGATTTTATGAAGGTTAAAAAGATGGAGGATTTATGGGGAAACATTTAAACGGGAGGATACCAGGTAAGAATGGAACAATACAGGAGACTCCCGGGGAAAACTGCAGGGTTGACATGAGAGGAGTAGAGAGAGGAGTGGGGTAATGTAAGGCTACATCCGCACTCTTACGGTTTTTTAACTGTTTCATAACAAATACGATCTGACCCCGAATAGTTGAAGATTCGATGCTTCGATGGGCGGAGCCGAATTTGACTGTCAATCTCACACTCGAAGCTTTGCAGCGAAATAAGGATCATGTCATTTTGGCGATGTGGGGGTGCTCAACGTCTGATTTTATATAGAACTGCCAGTTTTTTCCCAATAAGTTAATATACAGCCTATTACAATACACATGTCAATGTTTTATGCCGTAAATAATCATGCTAAAAGAAAAAAACTTTCAATAAATGTTTTTACAGTGCGTGAATAAATTCAAAATTGTAATCCTAACCCTGGTTCGTCAGTGCACATGTGTAGGCGCAGCGTGTATGTAGTGGCAGAAGAAGAACACTTGCTGAAGAGACGGAGCCCCAGCTTCACCAGTGTTGTGCCAAGTTGTCAGCACCTCGCGGGACTTGTGGATATTTTATCACCGTTGATTAACCACAAAGAATATTATTTTGTTTTTAAATAAGCTAGCTACATGAAATAGACCCCGTTTTAGTCTGGATGGGAGGGGGAAACCTAGCAAAAGTTTCTATATATATATATAAATATAAATATTTTTTGTCATTCTGCAAATCGCTGCAACTCCTCTTTTCACCCTGTGTGTTGAACACTTGGTATAAGGTATACATCGTGCCTCTACAGGATCTTTGTTGGGAGTTACACATACGCAGTTCCTAGTTAAGGAATACTAGCCAATCAGAAGCAGATTAGGGCGGGTCGTGAGAAGCCGGTAAACACGGCTTTGGTTCAGCTGTATATGTTGTAACAAATGTCTCTTTCATCCATAAAGTTTTAACTGAGCTCTACATCACAATAACAACTTTATGTCCATTGACTGCCTGGAGGGTAGCTAGTGTTTGGAAGGGAGAGGAGAGGCAGCAGGTTGACGTCTTGTCACTGTGTTTTTCCACCGATGTTTTTGAGGGCATGTCGAACTAGCTGCTTGGCGAGCATTAAGACGTGCATTTTGCTGTGTCGTCACAGGGATCAAAGGGAAATGCCTGGACTACAAACGAGCTGTTTTCATGCAGTTCAGAGCAGTGTTTTCTGTGGGAGATGGCAACTCCCTTTGAGGTGGACTTTGGGCTTTTTCACTTTGCAAACCTTACATGCACAAAAAAGATATATAACTCAGAGGGAAAAGCCAAAAAGCATAATATGACGTCTTTCAGCTTATTGCTCATGTATTTTGGCATTTCTGTTGAGAACTTCAACTATTTTATTTTACTTTTTATTTAACCGTTATTAACCAGGTGAGTCTCATTGAGATTAAAATTTCTTTTGCAAGAGAGACCTAGCCAAGACGCAGCACAAAACAACATAAAGGACAAGTTTCCAACATATAAAAGACATTAAGTACACATACATATATAACACAAGCCCCTGTGTTGAATAAGGCAGAATACAACTTTATAGACAGCAACACTAACCAATGTTCACCTGCTCCATATCCTTCAGAGTTGAAACAAACTGTCTATAAGAAATAAAGGCAGTCAGTTTGAACAAGTTCTGAAGAAGGTTCCAAGCAGAAGGTGCAGCAAACATGAAGGTTTTTTTACCTAATTCTGTTCAGACACGGGTGACCAAGTGTAGGACGTCCTTTAAACGTAATCCATAATGGCCTTGAGCACTTGTTAAAAAACTCAATAATACTCTATAATAGGTAGGAGCTAGTCCAAGAAGTGCCTTATAGATAAAAAACAGCCAATGAGTGTACCTTCTTGCATAGAGAGAGGGCCATTTAGCTTTATAGTAAAGGGTACAATGATGTGTCCTACAATTACAGCCAGTGAAAAAACGCAATACACAATGATACACAACATCCAATTTCTGTAGGCATTGGGCAGAAGCATTCATATATATCAGATCACCATAATCTAATATAGGAAGAAAGGTGGCCGTCACCGTGTATTTTCTACCGCGAATGGATAAGCATGATTTTGATCTGTAGAGAAAGCCAAGCTTTATCTTGAGCTTAGAAACCAGGTTGCTAATATGAGTTCTGAAACACCGTTTACAATCAATGATTATACCTAAATATTTATAGCTGTTAACTAACTCAATTTCATTTCCTTCTAAAGTTGAGATGCTTTTTTAAGTAACTGGAAGTTGTCTTGAGTTCTTGAATACCATTACTTTGCACTTTTCTGCATTTAAGACCAACTTAAGCTGTTTTAAACGGGTCTGAACAATATTGAAAGCAGACGGCAAAAGATCAAGGGCTTGTGCAATAGATGATGCAGTACAGTAAATAAGTGTCATCAGCATAAAAATGATATATAGCATTCGATAGATTATCACAAAGATTGTTTACATAAATTGAAAACAATATGGGCCCAAGTACTTGAGGGAACCCCCTTGGAAATGGGCAAAAAGGAAGAGAAAGAGCCAGTCATCTGCACACTTTGGGTTCTACCTGACAGATAATTTGCAAACCAATCTACTGAATGCTTGGACAGGCCAATGCTCAGTCTATTTGCAAGAATGCAGTGATCAACTGTATCAAAAGCTTTTGAAAGATCTATCAATAGTGCAGCGCATATTTTCTTGTTATCCAGTGCCCCAACAATATCATTTATCACTTTCAATGCTGCAGATATAGTGCTGTGTTGTTTCCTAAAACCAGATTGAAAGGGGGGTAAGATATCATTTGAATTTAAAAATTCTCTTAGCTGCTCACCAACCGAGCATTCAAGGAGCTTGGCTAAAATAGGCCTATAGTTGTTTAAAATAGGAGCTCCCCCTTTTAGTAGGGGTGTAACTTGGGCTGATTTCCATGCTTTGGGGATATCATTTTCAATAAATGTTAAATTAAAGATATAAGATAGAGGCTCTGCAATTAAGTCAGCTGTTAACATTAGAAAGAAGGGAGTTAATCAGGACCAGCAGAATTTTTTGTGTCTAATTCCTGAAGAGCTCTATTGACTTTAGAAACTGATAGAGGAGAAATATCAAATAGTTTGTCAGGAGGTAAGCATGGGTCAGAGTCTTTGATTTCCTGGCCCTTGACCAGGCAGCATCCCTATTCTTGACAAGGCAGGAAATTTCAGGAGAAAACCAGGGATTGTTCCAGCCTTTAACTCTGAATTTGCGAATAGGGGTATGCTTATCTATGATCCTAAGAAAACCATCATAAAAGTAGTTCCAGGCCAATTCTACTTCATCTATAAGAAAGATTTTGTTCCAATCAAAATGAAACAGGTGCTGTGAAAAGGCTTGTTCACAGAAACTCTTCATATCCCTTTTAAAAATAATCCAAAGCCTCTGTTTCGGGATTTTAGCATTCCTAACTGTTGCAGTGATCATTCAGGTCATTAGCAAACACACCTATATCTGAGAACTTGTGTGGAGCATTAGTTAAAAACAAATCAAGTAAAGAGGACTTTTCAGGGCATTTGGGATCTCCCTTTCCCTGTCTCCTTCGTGTTTGTACACCTCACACGCTCAAAACAATGCCAGAGCAGGCGCTCTCTGTTTGTCAGCTGATTCAGTGGATCCCTAGCAACATTAAAAAACCGCAGCGCTTTGCTCTTTTCTAAATTCAACCAAAAAAGGCATTGCTGTGCGCCTCGCGTTTTCGAACCTGCAAAGCGCTTTCTGTCTGATCGGGGCCTGATTCGTCTTTGTCATTTTATAGCGGTTGGCATTACTGCCACCTACTGGATTAAACAGTGCAAAATATTTACAGTGTCCACCCAAAGTGATTTCCGTTTGGGCGAGTTGTACTATCAATCAACTGGGTAAGATTAAAAGAGTCACAGACAGATTTAAAACTATCTGAAATGGAGGACAGCGATTCCAAGTTAAAATCCCCGGCTAAAAGTACCTCTCCAAACTCAGTGTTCGATAGATGATGATTTAAAGAGCAAAGAGACTCAGTACTTGCTGAGGGTGGTCTATAGCAACCTATGACCGCATTGTTTGCCCCAATGCGAGCTCTATCTTCAAGGCTAAAAGCTCTAGCTGCTTACTAATGGATACTGAATACACAATGTTACAAGGAAAGCGATTTATTTATTTTTTTTTTATAAATGGCAGTACCACCACCCTTCCTGGGGCGGTCACAACGGTAGACATTGTAACCTTTGATTGCTATATCCTTATCTAAAATAGATGTACTAAGCCATGTTTCTGAGATTATAAGATTATCAGTATCTGTTGAGTGGGCCCAAGTTTGTATAAAATCGGGTTTGGGGAGTAGACTTCGGCATTAATATGAATAAAACCTAGTCCAGCTCTAGTTTTGAATTCGTCAGGAGTATTAAAATTATTAAGCACTGGACCAGGGTTAGGATGAACACTACCAGAGAGTATAAGAAGGAGAGCAACTATACATTTTCTTTTAGTATTGTATCTTGACAGTTGTACTTTTCTATAAAAACAGTACTCTGGTCTAGAAGGAAGATAAGAAGAAAAACATTGAAACCAATCACGTAGACCAAGTAACTTAAAAAGATCAGATAAATATAAAGTTCTGTAGTCACCAGTAGTCTATGGATTCAAGCTGATTTTGATGTCCATAGGGCCAAAATCCCTTATGGTGCCCAGATATTTCTGGGAATGTGGGTAAAGCTCATCATGTTCACCATTTCTGTGGATCACCTCTCTGGTAATAGTCTAAGATAAAATGAGGACTAATGATAAAAGCACCATGTTGAGTCTTTGCTGCTAGCAGAACCAAGGAAAAACGTAGAATATTACTCCAATTTATTGATGGAATCAATCCAAGCCAGATTCTCCCTCTCAGATCCAGCCGGGGCGATGAATGACGTCACAGTGTAAACAGGAAGAGTTCTCCGGGGTTGTGCAAACTAGCACAGAGACGGGACACCCTCCCACGGGGAAGCCGGTGAATGGGCCCTGATGAATGACCACTCTACTGGAGACCTGCGATGGGCGAAAACAGTCATCTGGAGAAGTAGATGCCCCCAGGCAACCTCCCGCCAAGCAAACCGTCCAAAATTATCCACTCACAAGCCAACCAAGGATTCACCCGCAGCTACAGGAAAACTCCAACTATTCGGATTTCAACAGCGGACAAGCCGGCATAAAAGCGATAAAATCACGTTTGGGAGAACAGTGTAACAATCTAAAAATACCCACACAACCAGGGTGGCTTGTGAAGTTGTCAGTCACTCAATATGTCATTCACACTTTTAAAAGTCGACAGACACGAGAGACACAGGTACGAACAAGCTGCCATCTTGGATGCCTAGTATTAGTGTATCTGAAAGGTTCCACTCCAGCGATTTTAGAATTTTGGTGGTGTGGCTGCCCCATTTGTTTACATTTGGATCACAAATTGTGCCTTTAATGTGCCCATTCATTTGTTTGAGTTACAGACCTGTGACTATTCTCAGTTCACTGTTCTTCAGAGTCATAACACCTCTTGATCCACAGCAATGATGCTATTGTTCTGGGCTACAGAGTATAGCAGATAAGGAGCTATGTGTGTGCAGAGAGAAACAGATAGAGGGAAGGTGATAGGGAGACAAAGCAAGGAGATGGTATAGGCTCCCGCCTGCTGCTGTCTATTCTCCTCAATGTCAGAGTTCTCCTTCTCTGCCGAGACTTAGCACCCGCCTAGCATCGCCCTATCTGTTTATACAGGGTCTAATAGGAAGCCTGGTCTTTATCCCCACACAGCGGCTCAACATAATGGAATAGAGAGACATAATGCTGCTTGAGTCAAACAGTCAGCGGAGGCCTTTAAATTGCTTCCAATCCCCTTAACAAATCTGATGGAGAGGCTATGAATAACTCAAGGACCGCTCATCTCCCCACGCTCTGCTTCTCTTCTCTCCTCTCCTATCCTCTCCAGAAAAACAGTATAAACCTGAGGATCAACTTGGATTAACTCACTTTATTTCACTTTTTTAATTAGGAAGTGCCAGTTGTACGAGACTGATCTATTGCAAGTCCATCTTACATTCCAGTTTGAAGATCCCAATCACTCTGCTTCAAAAAAGTTTTGTTAAAAAGTGCAATAAACCTTTCTTCAGGAATTCTCATTTTCTTCTTGAATGGATACAGAGACCATAGAACTGACTCCAGTCTCATGAGGTGAGATGACTTGAGACTGATGGAGAGCACCCTTCAAGTTTAATTTCCCCTTTATTTCCTCCATGCTCTCCCCCTCTATCGTGTCATCGAAATTATCTCCCAACAATCTTATGAAATGGGTTGCAGCAAAATGTTGGTCTGATGGTTTGTTTTACATTACAATCCCTCAGAAAATTTTTATTTATCCCTATGCATCTGAAAAGAGAATTCAAGATGATGCTGGTAGAGAGGACGTAGACTGTGATAGACAACATCACTTGATGATATGCACCCAGTATTATGCCGTACTGTCACCATTACTTGCATTAGATGAGAATTAGTGTGATTTTGTGCTACTTTCACTTGCTAATGGCAGCGATTGGTTGTTTGTAACATGAACAACTACCTGTGAGTGCATTGACTGTAGCAGATAAGTGTGGTTTATGACCATACTTACATGTAGTGCAGTGCTGACTTTCACTGGAACTAAGGGACCAAGCCCAACCCCTGAAACACAACCAGAGCCCTATAAAGAGAGACTTGCGTCAGCAGAGGTCCAAAATGCTTGACCGTCACGTGGTTCATGGAGACCGCAGATAGTTCCCGGAAGTCTTAGGCAGGCAATTGAAAATGAGCGAGAGAAACGACAAAACGGCAAATTTTAGCTGATTTTTAGCCATTTCTACAATAAATGCGTTGATTTACAATATTTGTACAGCACACTGACACGTGTATGTAGTTACATTATTATTTTTTAAAAAGGAGGACATATATTTTTGTCAATAACAGCTACAATCACATACCTTGTTGACAGTGTGTTCATCTTGAAAACGTGTAAAGATCAGATCAGATTTACCTTTCGAACATTCCTTTTAGTGGTACCTGGGTTAATTGATCTTAATGATTAATGTAATCTTTATGACTTCAGATATAACAGACAGGTGACTATCAATGATTGTCATGTATTAATTTAATAAATCTCCAATAAACTCAGAAAACAGCATGTTAAGTGGTTTGTGCCTGTACTATCTTACAATAGTCTACAGCGATAGTGGAGTAGCTGCTGCAGTTTGGTCAGAGGAGTATGAATGTATGGTTTCCCAGCTGACATGAAATTATTGACTCAGGTCAACAGGAGCAACCTTACAATCACTACAGAGGCTAACAACAAACAGCTTTTGCTGCTGATGTAGGCATCAGTTACTAGATAGTTTGTTAGTTAGTGAATGTTTTTATTTTTTCAAACAGTTCTCACACACAGGAACTTTGAATTATGTAATTAGAATAAACATATCCAGTAAGAATTGAGTGTTCACCAATGGTTCATTCAGCCCCTATGATGTATTATTGTGTCTAGATAAACCTGAATTGTTGTGTAGAAAATAGCTCATAAGCTAAGAAGGGATGCAGACACTGAAAGAAGGGGGTAAAAAATAATTTTAGGAATGATTTCTTATAAATGGTATATTATAATAGGCATTTACAATCGTGTTGTTTTCTGTCACCATGGTCCACTCAGTACTCTTTAGCATCACTGCTCCTCCACCTCGCAGAGTCTACTGCTGTAATATAATTAATGTTTACTATGGAGATTGTTTTTATAATATGCCAGTATACCACTTTTAGTGTTAGGGGTAACCCCCCCCCCCAAAAAAAATAACATTTTGAAATCTTTTATTCATACGTGCACCACTAATGTATTTAAATACAATTAAATACCGCCCCTCCCCCCCAAAATTCAGATTTTAAAATAAATTAATAGGCTGGCTCTGTTTATATTGTGTGCTTCTAACTTTATCCATTGCCAGTATCATAATTTGTTTGCTAATTTGTTAACCGATACAGTCCCTAAATCTTCTAATTTCGTGGGGGAAATCAATTAACATGCTTTAATGCACATGTTCATATGGTTGTGCTAATAATATATAATCTCACTTTTTACACGTCTTACCTTTCAAACGTGCATCCCAGATAGCATTTTTCTATTGTAGCTCCGCTGCGCTGCTAGCGTTTGATGCTTACTTCCGGGAACTATTCAGACGCTCCATGATCCGCCATTGCTGTGAAAAACCATTTGAGTGAACGGAGATGACGCGACTCTCTCTTTAAAGGGCTATGCCCCATAACATAATCCCCCCCTCTACCAAAGTTTACACTTGGCACAATGCAGTCAGGCAAGTACCGTTCTCCTGGCAACCGCCAAAGACAGACAGAGAAGCATGATTCGTCACTCCGGAGAATACGTCTCCACTGCTCTAGTGTCCAGTGGCAGCGTGCTTTACACCACTGAATCTGGCGCTTTGCATTTCACCTGGTGATGTAAGGCTTGGATGCAGCTGCTCGGCCATGGAAACCCATTCTCAGCTCTGTACGCACTGTTCTTGGGCTAATCCGAAGGTCACACAAAGTTGGGAGGTCTGTAGCTATTGACTCTATAGAAAGTTGGTGAATTCTACGTACTGTGCGCCTCAGCATGCGCTGACCCCACCCTGTGATTTTATGTGGTCTACCACTTCCACTTTGTTATAACACCACTATTAGTTGACTGTGGAATGTTTAGTTGTTAGGAAATATAACGAATGGACTTGTTGTAGCTCCTGTGAGTGACCCATTTCTTTTTACACATCTGGATATGGAAGTGATTGGAACACCTGAATTCAATGATTCAGAGGGGTGTCCTAAAACTTTTGGCAATATAGTATAGGTTAAGCTTGTACAACAGGCTACAGATGTAAATGTTTAAATGAACAATAATTACAAGAGAAAGAAACACTGTCTCTGTCTCAAACTGAAAAACCGCCCAGGACGCTAACGCCCACGTGGTTGCAGATGTTTTAACCCACATGAGGCATATTGCATATTTTGGTGCCAACATGCGTCCAAAAGACAGCAAACACCTGCCCTTTACCAGTTCATATCAAGCTCACCTGTGTCCTGATTGAAACAGCATAGAGCGAATCAAACCTTTGTGCAGCATGCTGCTATTTGTCCCAGCAGAAACAGCAAGAAGACAGACAGTACCTCCCCAGTTCTGCAGCATGCTGCTCTCTGCCACAGTTTACCTTGTTGTGCTGTTTGTTTTAACATACTTGAGCTGTGGCAGTTATTGTTTTTAGCACCCTGTTATTAACAACAGACACACGCAATTATTCTGTTAGTGTGAAAGGACTGGCTGATTGTAGATGATTGGCTGGATCACAACCCTGATGACAAAGAAAATCACACGCAGATGCGCGCACACACACACACAGATATTTAAATAATGTGCCTAAATCAGCCATGCAGTGTGGGGGCGGGTGTACGTGTGTTTATGCAGCCTGCTCATCATGTACTCGTCCATGTGGGTGTGACAGTGTGCCTTCTGAAGTGTCATTTGTAGCGAAGAGACAGAAAAATCCGAGAGTATTTGAGAATGGAGGAACTCTGAAGAAATAATCAAATGATTATAGATTTCCTCTCATGCAATTATAGGATTAGCATGCTTCTGCCTTGTAGTGATTTGTTTTGTAAGCTTGCTTTTTGTATTCAGATGCACCTTGAAAAGTGGATGGCCTTAGCACCTGGTGTCAGTCTCTCTCTTTCTCTCTCCCTCTGCCGTGTGTTTTTTGATGCCTGCGTAGCCATTGCTCCAACCTTCACGGTTAGCATGTCTTTAATTATTCGGCGACATGACATACCACTTAGAGTTCTGAAACCCCGTTGCTGTTATGCAATCTCATCCTCCTACACACAAACACATTTATATACCTCAATTATGTATGCATCTTTCCCGAGTGTTGGAGTATGACAGCTCTATTAGCGTATGCTTTGAATGTGTGTATGCTCTCAGTGTGCAGAGGGCCAGATTGGCGGTGTCACTGCAGCGTTTTAGGTTTTGATGTCTGTAGTGTACTTTTTGTAAAGGTGATAAAACTCAATGTGTGACAAGCTTGGAGATTAAGTCCTATAGCAGTGGAGTATTTCCAGGCTCACACACATTGTTAAATATGCTTTTAGTTTAATATGTGACTCTTTGGGATAAAATCTGATGACAATATCAGCAACGTTATAAAAAATTTTTTTTAAAATCCCCTTACCTCTGACCATCACAATAACAAAAAAACATTAAAAGATTCCAACAATCAAAGCAGTAGTTCAAAAGCTTTACTGTAAAAACAAATTATTACAATTTGAAATTAAACCTGAAGCGGTCAAAGAAGTAAAGCTAAAACTAGCCTACTATTTCAGACATTTTATAACTGCCAAGAGTCTGGTTGCTAAATTTCTGACTAAAGCCAGCGTAGACATAGTCCCAAAATCACGCAAGTGAAATCACATCAAAGGAATATTTTGGAAAGAATAATAAAGTCCATGAGGCTTATGTTTTAAGCCCACCCTACGCAGCTCACAACATTACTCCTGCTCGTCATTTTCTACTGAGCCTTGGCTTGAAGGGATTAGCAGACTTTGATGGTCGTGTTGGTCACTTCCATTCATACAGGTCTAACAGGATTACTCGTCATGATACTGGGACAGCCACAGTGCCTGTTTGATGTCAGCGGTGTGACCTCACAATCACCTCTTCAACAAAAGTCCTTTGTTTTAGTGGTAAGGAATCAGTGTGGATGAAGTAGGAGCAGATTCTGTGCTTGGGGGAAGGGGTGACCTGGGTTTGACGCGCAGTTGGAGCTCCTTCTCAATAAATTGTAGTGGTCACAAAATGTCATAGGCAAGTAAGCTCTAGAAATGTCTGTCATGCAGATGCAGTGATGCGTGTCATGTGACATCACTTGAAGCGAATTTATCAAACTTCATGCACCTCCCTTTCGAGCCACAAAAGCTTTATACAACATTGTACACATATGCAGTAGTACTCCCTAGTAGCCCACATGAAGAAAAGTATAAACATTGTTGTGGATTTGTATATGCTTATGTATTTTGTTGATGATTTCCAAAAGAACCAGAAAGAATAATAAAGATATAAGAGCGTAATAGTGTGATTTTTCTGAGGCGAGCACACTAAGTTAGAACAAAAAAAGTGGCAAAAATGAAACTGGGGGACAACGGGGCAATACAAACTGACTTCTTAATTACACAAAGGACTTTCACTTAAAATCCACTTAGGATCCACTCTGTTTATGTTCTGTTTGATTCATTTCTGCTCTGTTCTGTTCCTCTTTATAATATCTCTTTTAACTTCAGTGAATCCCTAAAAGGCCCTTGGCGGCCCAGTAAAAGTCCCTGGAACAGTAAAAATGTGTTAAAGTGAGTGGTGGTGGCAGCAGTTAGGTTGATATTGCCACCAAGCAGCTGTTTATGAGACTGTGTAGAGTACTTTCTAGCAGGGACTGTGCTAAGTGAGAGGGGAGCAGAGAAGGACATTATCCTGAAGAGGATAATGTCAGAAGGATCACATTAAAAGTACCTTATTGCTCAGTTTACCAAAGGGAATTGGCATATTCCTCTTGACACACAGCTGAGAGTGCATTCCTTCTCAGGACAGATCAGAAAACAGGGTCATTTGTGGTGCAGTGTCCAAGGAGAAAAGTTGTGTCCTGCTCAAGAGCGCTTTCCACTTTCAAGTCTTCTGTTTACACCCTCAGTTCACTGCCTTGGCTGTGGCGAGAATCAAACCTGCAAAGGGAACTACAGTGCAGTTTCAAGTTGGACTGGCATTTAGTGAAAGAAGGAAAGAAATGAGTGGAGAAGAGTTTGGCAGTTGTGGGCTTGGGTTAAAAAAAAAGCTAGTGGTTAGATGAGGAGCAAAGAGAGGAAGTGCCCCCACAGCGAGAATGTTAAGTGTTTACGAGCTGAAGATCTCTTCATGCATCTCTGTGCCCCTCTGTCTACCCCATGCCTCTCTCACTGACACACCGCCATCGCACCTAATCAGCCAATCACGGCTGGATTCTGTCTAAGAGGCCTGATTGGCTGATTAACCAAGCTCATCAACACACCACCCGGTGTGACTGCAAACACACAGTAATTTGCACATCGTGTATGTGCTCGCCCGGGTTACTGAGTATATCCTGTAGAGTGTGTGTCTGTGTGTGTACATGCGCACAGATATGCATAATGTATGCATGCAATTGTTATCTTATTTGCATTTGTAAAATGTTTTGAGTCTGTGTGGGCAACATGTCTGCAAGTCCACAAAGTTTTAAAATTTAAAAGTTGAAGTTGAACTGTTGAACTCCCTTAAGCACCTTAAAAGTGGCTCAACTTCGCATGCAGTCTGTAATATATTGGAGTTGTTAGCAGTTAAGAAAATTACAACCTTCTTTTACACAAACAGCTGTAGTTGGGTTTACACAAAAACCCACAATGTTTTCTAATGAGTTCACTATAGTTCACTATTGCAAAATCCACACAGTGCTGTTTGTCATGAGGACTTACCATGGGAGAGCATGGAAAGCATGTTTTTTAAAACCTAAATTCAAAAATGATAACTTACAGTCCCTCCCGTACATATGGTGGTAGGATGTTCCTGAAGAGTAGAGCTCTACTTGAGAAAGCTTTTTCACTCTGCTGATTTCTTTTTCCTCTGTTCTGGGGATGACTGCAGTGGAATCCTGGGATAAAATTTTAGAGCATATCAGTAAGAGTAAAAAGGGGGGGGGGTGTTCAGATTGGTATGCTCAAAGAAGAACGCTTTTCAGTCAATATAGTGTTTGACATGTAGCCAATGAAAGAGAGAGTAGTTCAGTCAAATGTTTTTTTTTAATGTATTATATATTATTTTTTTCACTTTAGTGAGGAGTCATGCTGCGGTATTTTACACTTGCTACTGGTTGCAGTGGCCACTGCAGTACATGTATATCATGTACTGCATATACACGATACAGGATATCCGCAGTAGCCTCTATCATTACACGCATCTCGTCCTCCCCGTTTTCCTTTCAGTCTTCCCCTATTCCATTATCATTTATATTTTCCCATGCAAAGCACGGCAGCACATGGAGAATAGCAGGGCCCTAAGGCAGATCAATGACAATATTTATTTCATGTCCAATTACTGGGGCAGAACCGCAGACCAGAGAATGCAGCGATGAAAGTAAACGTCCCCTCACAGAAACCGCATTGGAAGTGCTGCATGCAGCCTAAGCTTCTAGAGCAAGGAATAGGAGTACAAGCCCAGGTTTTAGGATTCCAATAGAGCGAGCTACAGGCATTACCAGGGGGTGCTTTCAGTGGGAGATCCCCCCCACTATCCTTTTTCCTTCTCTTCACCTGTTTTCTGCTGCTGCGTTAAGAAGCCAAATCATGTTTATGGCTTTAGGAATCCCACCTATGGTATTGGTTAAACAGTCGCTGCCTGTTTGCGCCGACATTAAAGAGGATAGTCGGAACATTTCTTTCACCAGTAAGCTGTAAATTTACACAGTCCTAACATTAACAAGTAGCCCTGTACATTATACATAATAGATAGGCCTCTGTTAAACCAAAAACATTTTTTTTGCAGTATGTAGTAAAGAATATAGAAGCTCTTATCAACATCAGATATAATTTGTGTTAAAGATTACTTCTTTATAAATACTATTATTCTTTAAACAACATTAGTAATCCAAGCAATTACTGACTTTTTATGAATCTGTAATCTGTTTTTTCATGATCATGAAGTCCATAAAAGTACAAAGTTTCACAGCTCAGTGTACATTTTCATTGCTGTCATTCCCACTAATCTATAGCATTTATTTCATTGTAGACCAGTTGTCCCTGCGCTATGTTTGATTATGGAGTCACTTAGTGACCCTCCCTTCTGTCTCTCTGTCCTCCAGATTTGTTGCTGACAACTGAAGGGCCTACATTTGAGACCTGGATCAGCAAGGTAATAAACCTTTTTACGACTTGTTTTCCTGTCCTAGCTTTACTGCCTGTCACTCCTCTGTACCCATACAGTAGGAAGCATTAACACTGTGGTAAACTGGTAAACATTTTGTACAAATTAAGACATAATTTTTATGACTGCTCCTCATATTGCTCTCTTTTGTAATTACATCTCACATTGCTGTATCAGCATTGCAGGAATCTTATGTAAAGTTTCTAATATTGCAAAACATGACGGTAACAATTATTTTCATATTGACTGGTATGTAGTCTTTAAGGGCAAATACAACACGCAACTTTGATTTTACGAATGCCGTAACAAGTTACAGTACCGCACATTTTTCTGGTCAAACGGTCAAAAGCCCTGAAAGGTCATTTGTAAAATAAACGCAGGAAAGCAAAAAAAAAAAAAATTAAATCTAAGGAATCAGCGAATATTAGATATTACATGACCTTAATGCGTAATGGTTTATCAAAACATGTACTGCTGAATTTCTTTGATCTTCTACTCATACTCGATAAACCGAATTCATTTTAGCGCAAGGTATAAAATGTGTACCGTATTTGCAAATGTTTCTATATTCCTCAGTTTGTCATTTTTGCAGGTGTGTTTATGTTTTTTAGGTGTGTGGGATTACACATAAAAAATATCATGTAGTGAACTGTCAGTGATGGTTGTCACTGATCTAGTTAAGTAGGGCCACAGTAGCTTTTTTTTGCTGTATTTTTCCAAGATATGGTCAAATGCTGTTCCTGGGGCACTTGTTATAGTTACAGTCGCTACCCTGAGAGGTTGAAGGGAGAAGTACGATTAATTCCCTTTCCAAAACCTAAAACAAGTCCAGAAAAATGTAGGCTGTGGATTGTTCCTAATGTAATGTTAGTTTGGTAACCGTACCTAACTTCCCACTGAATGTAATGTTATAGTAGCCCTATATAGCTTTTTATTGATCGTAATAGTGAAGAGAAATCTACCAAGCTTTACAGGAAGAGTCTTGATCCTTAATAACATTGTCGTTTGTCTCAGGTGGTTCACTTTTACTCTGTGATCATTAGGCTTTAGCTTCTGTCTTTATTTGTTTCACGTCAGTTTCACAGCCTGAACACAAGCTTCAAATGTATAATGCAAACCTTTCTGTCCCCTTTCTGAGATCGCTTATTTAATTTTTCCAAATGTCAATGTCAAGTGTCAATTATACATAACTTTAAGCCTTAATATAATTTAAACTGGTAAGTTGTATAAAAAATCATCCCACACACAGTTGTCGTGAACGGGGAAATTAGCTATAGAGACCTTAACCTTTTTTGTACCAGGCTGTAAAGATTTTTTTTTTGTCTGCTGTAATGTTGGGTACTTTAACATGGGGGTTTATGGGGATTGACCTTCTTTCACAGCTAGCCTACTTTACTTTAACTATAAAGAGGCCATTTAGGGTGAAAATATTGAAATTGGGCACGTGCACTGACAGTGTGCACACACATACACTGAAAACATTGAAACAGCGGGATATAGGCTAGGCCTGATTGTGTGTGTATGAGTATCTGTGTGTGATGAATGGACTGACTGGTGGAATGGATGGAAATAAACTGAAAGGGTGTTAAGTTGGGCTATGTGTGGACCAACACCTGATGTCTGAGGTAAATTTAGACTGTTTTGATCCATTTAACAGATGGGTGTTAGTGTATGTTTAGATTTACAGTCACCTGGTCTTACCCACTGTTAGACATTAACCCACAGTGTGGTCCACAATAAGTACATTGTGTTTGTCCCATATATAAATTAAAGCCCGGATGTCCACTGATTGGAAGGTTGTGCCTCTGTTAAGTACAACCAAAAAACATATTTACCTGAGCAGAGAGTGACAACCCATATGTCACACTGTTCATTTCCTTAATGTAACTGACGGATCTACACAGCTTTGGTGGGCTTGGGGCTGCAGGATTGTTGGCACTGCTGCAGGACTAGTTAATATGCTGGGAGAGCAGAGAGGGGAGACTGTGGCTCTGGGTTTTGTCGAAGGGGCCTATTTGAAATTCAGTAGATCGAGGCACAAGCCGAACAGTAGTCTATCTAATCACAGAGAGGGTGAATAGGAGTAAGGAAGGGGAAGAGGTAAGAAGAAAGTGTGTGAGGGTAGAGCGATACCAAGCAGGAGTAAAACAGAGCATTAAAACTGCCTTGGCCAAAAGCCAGTAGGTTGGGTGATAGGTGATAGGAATGTTGATCAGGTGAGAGGATGGAAAAAAAAGGAAAACATGATTTCATCTTTTGGAATTATAAAAGAAATTCCAAACTCAGCCAGGACATGTTTTCACCCTTATTTGTTGCCTGTCTGTATTAGAAGGATTTTTCAAAAACCTTTGCTGAAAGCTATACCCATAGCCTGAGGGATAAAGCTGCATGCTGCTAGCATGGCTAAAAACATGGCTAGCATCTAATCAGTTCAATGTCGGTGTGTCAGTAGGCTGGTCCAAGCTGAAATCTTTTAACAACTATGTGATTGTTTGCCATGAAATTCTGTACAAACATTCATGTTCCTCAGAGGAGGCACCAGCATGGCTGTAGACCCTTAGTTCACTCCAACCTTGTTTGGTCTGGTTGAACCAAACCCTAGAGTGTTTAACCCTTGGTGCAATTCGTTTGGGCTGGTGTGAACGCCGGACTCGAACTCCGGTGGGGACCAAACAACCGTACTCTGGTCTCGCTGTCAAGTGATCTCTGGAGTAGTTCAGTTCTGGAGTGAACATGATTGGAACTAATCACAGGGAAGCTATTTATGTTATTTATTAAAATAGTACTCATTTTTTATTATTGTAATATTTTATGTATTATTGTTGTTAGCTATAATATGTAATATTTGTCAGAATACTTTTTATTACCAAGTAGGTTTTTACTGTTTGCCAAATTGCCTTTGTGTTCCGTACATACAATAAACATTATGAGGAAATAAAAAGAAAGGCAGAGTACTACTGCAACTGTCAATAACAGAAGGTGGGGAGTTTGACTTGGACAATACACGTCTCAAACAGTAAGGCAAGCTCAGGGAGGACCGAAACCTCCTGTAGAGCAGAAGGCTCGCTTGATCTTGATTTTCAGTATAGGTATGTAGAATTGAAAAATGACAATCCAAATATGAAAGAGCTAGGAAAAATACTATTAACACAAAAACGTAATGGATTATAATAGGCTAGTAATAATAAACAAGTCGTGTTATGATCTGAGATAAGACAATCTGATGCAGAGTTTCCTCCTCAAAATGCCTACATTATTAAATTATTTAATAGGCTACCTGCTACAAGACATTCATATGCGTGAGCCTCTGAAGTCTGCTGATATGTGATATGTGTACCACCGTCATGAACCTGATATCCAGGTAGAAATTCAGAGAGGTTTGTTATCTTTCCCCAGCTGACTATGTTACCAATAATCAAATGACATGTCCACCATGTGGCTTGTGTTTATACATTCTGGACATTTTTTGAGTTTTTGCCTTTGTGAACGCAAGCCTTGCCAGTTGGAAAATTGAAACAATGGATTATTCTTGAGCTAGTTTGGTTCAGGAACCGGACCTTTAGGTGTGAGCCCGCCCTTAGTCTTGTTTAATAGTGTTTCACTTTTTTGTCATGAACCACGGTACTTACTTGAATTAGAAAGAAAAAATCTGAAGATTTTCTAGCCGTGTGATTTGATGCAGATTTGGACCTTGATGCAAACAAAAAAAATCTTAACATGTTCTATTACTGAAATAACAAATTGGGAGGATTGTTCAGCCTTGGCAGAGGTCTGAGATTTTGGAGTTCTTATTGTTTCGATCACAAGCCTTTGTTTGTCTGCCATAAAGGAAAATAGAGATGTGGAATCCGTATGTAGGTGACAGTTGGAGTGGTGCTTTGTCTCAGTAAAAATAAAAAGTCATATCTTTTGTTTTTCTTTGTGTCATTATTCATCCTAATTTATTCACCATTCAATCTCGTATGTGTTCTTCTCTTTGTAGGAGGGTCAGAATCCCATTCAGTGTATCTTGTAATTGTGTACACTGTGCCAAGTGCCAATTGATTGATAAGGCTTAATTGTTTGCTGGAGTGGATCTTTTAAATCCTGTCGGAACAGAGTGTATAGTGACAATATGAACACACACACTCTGTGACAGACAGCATGAGTTTTAGCCTTGTCAGTAAAAATCTGGTCCTCTGCAGTTTACCTGTATCACTCCATCTAATTCTCGTCTTCAGCTCATGAAAAAGGCCAATCATTTCCTTTCATCTTGCCGAATTCTCTGTACTGTTTCTCTTCCTCTATTCTGAAATCCACAACCAAGTACTCACATCCACACACACTTGAATAAAATACAAAATACTTTTCACCCAAAGGCACATGAAATGCACGGCCATGGATGCGCGCGCACACACACACACATACACACACTTGCGCATGCATACAAAAACACACAAGATTCTGCCATTTCCCAGCATCCTCAGCACATTAGACCCCTGTTAATCCCGCCACGTTCTTCAGTTCAATGCAGCTGCATCTACCGGTCACACACCAACACACTCCTCTTTCTTCAGCACTCTGTTTTAATTACTTTTCCCTGTTTTCTCCACCCCCCTTCCAAGTCTCCTTCCATCCCTCCCTGTTCCTCTGTTTTCCTGCGATTACACAAGAGACGGCAGTCACAGCGGGGGGTGGGGGTCAACAAGCTGCAGAGATGAGTGAAGCCGGCAAGTAAAGCCAAGGCTGATATAATAATTTAGTTCATAATTGACTCACTTTTACACACCTCTGGTCACACATGCATACATATAAATATCTGCCGTGTGCTACAGAAACACATCAGCGTTTCAATGTTCAGCCTTTCTCTTTACATTCTTTGATACAGTTATAAATGTATATTGTCAGCTCAACCCGCATGCTGTTTAGCACTGTATAACAGAAACCGACAAACAGGAATATTTATTATTATTATATTTATTTATATTATTTTATTTTTAAAGCAAGTACACAAAGTCTTACACACAGGTCCATGTTGTCAATTTACATGGAAGTATTATATAGTGCACATTTGAAAGTCTATGAGCATTTTGCTCATACACACAAAATTAATTGTAGGGCTGGGGTATTTTTATACAATTTTTGCAAAGTAAAAAAAAACAATGAAATGGCTGCCTGCAAAATAGCTCATTTCATGCTAATTTGGCATTGTCATAACTATTACAAATGTTCCCTCCAGGCTTAAAAGGATAATATGCACATAATAGAGTGGTTACATTAGCTTACATAGGACTTACCTCATAGAGGGCAACAAAATAACATGCTTTTGCATTGAAATTCAGACATTTCTTCTTGAAGATGATTTATTCTAGTTTATTGTGGCTGTTTTCTGAATTTATCAGGATAGTTGTCATGGGATTTGTGCCTCATACACCCTTTTCCTCTGTATGAGATGTAGCATACTATTGCTGTATAGTGTACAGTTCAAAAAAGTTGAAGCTTGCTCACCAGTACAACATATATTTTGTTCATAAATTGATAGCCTTGGTAAGTCTGGGGAAATGTAAACGGCAGCAGCAAGATTATGTTGATAATATGATAGGCATCTTAATATTATAACATTGGAAAACACTGCCATGACTTTGTTTGAGCACCAAGTATGATTGATTGCCTTCTGTCGGCATGGAACACGGTCAACCGTCAAGTGCGTACGCTTGATCCGGGACAATGTTGAGTCCAATTTAGTCCATTTCTCTTTTCTGTTACCAGACATTAGCCAGGAGTAAACTGTGCAGTGGACAAGTAGCAACCTCCGGGTCTGAAAAGTGAAGCCCTAAACCTGCGTTCTTTCTAATGGCCAGCAGGAGGCGGCTCCACTTGTTGCAAAAATAATTTCATTTGCATTGGAGTCGATGACAAAATGACCTTAATTTTCACTTGATTTCTTACCTTCGTAAATGGTCTCAATCACAAGTCTTCTTAAAAACAGCATCATGTTCATTTTGTAAATTATGGTTCCATTTAGACTAAACTGGACAATAAAGCAGGGTACGCTTTAGGGTGTGGCTACTAAGTCGGTACCACGGCGAAGTGTCCTATCAGTCAGGATAGCGGATCATATCCACTGCACTGTGTACATTTAACTAGCCATGAACTTGTTTTTGAGTGCTCAGTGATTTCCTCTAAGAACTTTGACCCTTTCTCAGTGTGTTTTCAGTTCATGTAAGTAAATCACCTAAAATGTCTGTCAGCACTCGATTGTGCTAAAAGACACACTAAAGAGTCGGCTGTTCATTTTTTTCCAGTAAGTACATTTTCTTTTAACCCTCTTTTCAATAGCCAAAATCAGCATCATACTTAATATCACAGTGAACTTTAATTACGGATGCCCCTTACTAACCAAGCTAGCTAGCTCCACCATCTCATTCAAATATGCTCACTTTGGGTTCCAAAAATCCATGAAGGCGACGGCCAAAATGCCAAACTTGAGGCTTCAAAACAGGAGTCAACAAACCATTGGGGTACGTTATGGTGGCTATGTCCCTACGTTTAAACAGTCTATGGTAGTGGAGCAGCTATAAGTCCAACCTGGCTTAGCATAGCTCTTATCCTGGCTCTGTCTTCCCTTGGCTGGCTGGGTGGTCAAGATGCCGTGGGCAGTGATTGTCCCAGGGTCTGCTGCACTTAATCCAATCCCTGCACTTCCTTTTCCAATGGCAATGAGTATATTTCTGTCATAGGCAAGGCATGCTTCAGCAAAAAAGATAAAGCATTTGCCTCAATTCTGCACCATGTTAGTTTATTGTAGCCATTTTAAGAAAACCCCAATTGTTTTAGGATGTACTTGTGCAGTCTTATACTGCTACAACTGTGCATATGTCATTTCATTGCACTTTTGGTGTTTTGTGTGTGTGATTTGAACTGAAGGGAGGAAGAATAATAAATAACAAAACCTGTAATCCTTTCATCTTCACACATCAATCAACTGTTCTAAAACTGTCACAAACACACACACGCATTTTTAATCATGACATCTTGCTATCAAGTAACCAGCACCAGTCAATCACACTGGCTAAGATCTAATTTTCAATGCATAGAGAGTTAACACCCTGTTGCCACATCTGTGTGTGCGTGTGCACATTAGATTAGAAACTTTTGATGTAATTGACATGAGTCGACTGTCCCAGCTTATGAAGAGATCAACTTCTAAGTGTCATTCTTTTGCATGGGTCAGTTTAACATACACGCATCTAAGAAAGCAGAAAGGAAATACACATGCACCGTCCACTTTATTAGATACACCTTGCTAGTACCAGGTTGGACCTTCCTTTTGAATTCACACCTGCCTTAATCCTTCGGGGCATACTTTCAACAAGTTGCTGGAAACATTCCTCAGAAACTTTGGTCCATATAGACATAATAGCATCACATGGTTGCTGCGAGTTACTGTTTCTGTCATCTCAAACCAGTCGGCCCATTCTCCTCTGACCTCGGACATCAACAAGGCATTTTCGTCCACACAACTGCCGCTCACTGGATATTTTCTCTTTTTTGGACCATTCTCTGTAAAGCCCAGAGATGGTTGTGTGAAAATCCCTGTAGATCAGCAGTGTCTGAAATACTCAGACCAGCCTGTCTGGCACCAACCACCATGCCACGTTCAAAGTCACTTAAATCCCCTTTCTTCCCCAGTCTGATGCTCGGTTTGAACTTCAGCAAGTTGTCTTGACCACGTCTACGTGTCTAAATGCATTGAGGTGCTGCCAGGTGATTGGCTGCATAGCAGTTGAACAGGTGTACCTAATAAAGTGGCCAGTGAGTGTAAATACATATATTATCACTATTTAATTCAGTTTTTTCCCTTGAACATTATACATAAATTATATGAGAAGTAATTTCAAAGCATGTAACTGGTGAAATAATCATAGCATTTAAGTCAAAACATTAGTTCTCTCCATACTACCACATACATATGTGTGTGTCTCTGGTGTGCGTGTGTGTGTGTGTGTGTGTGTGTGTGTGTGTGTGTGTGTGTGTGTGTGTGTGTGTGTGTGTTGCACTGCTTCCTGTAAGATTTGTTTGTACATTCAATAAACTATGGTTACAGAACCAATAATTCTTTACAAATTGAAACAAATTGGGTTGAGCAACAAACAAACACATTGATCCCCTGCCAGTGATAGCCCGAATCTCTGGCTGACGGACTTCTTGGCCGATTTCAATCATCAGAATAAGTGCCTCTAAATTTCAGCCTCATCAGCTTTCAAAGCGTCAAACGTGACACAAATATTTAACCTCTAAAAGCACAATTTGTGTGTTGTGAATAACTGGAATAAAATGTAACATTGTAACACAAACTAATCTATATGACATTTTAGAAATGATGAGTCCATTTACTATCTAGTATCAGTTTAAAAGCAACTCTTGAGGTGGCTTTACTTTAAATGTGCAAAAATGTATAAGAAAAAATCTAGATAACTATTGACAGTTGAACTTGAAGTAATTTCATTGCAGTTCATTTTCATTCAAGTTTATTTTCTTATTCTTTTTGTTTTCTGGGTGTCTTTCTCTCCCTCTCACTTTCACATCAACCACCAAACCACATATTAGATAGTGAGTGTATGCTCATATTTTCTTATGCTAACTACCCAGCTCATATTTATTTTAATCAAAGTGCTTTTCTTTGCCCAGAAACATAAAACACTTTTCTTTTTTGCAAAAAAAGTCTTTCCCCAAGGAAAACCTGCGTGGCTCCAGATTATAAGAACATTTACCAATGTTCAGGATGTGATGTTCCAGTCCTTTATGCCACAATCAAGGATTGGCAGTAATGCAGAAGCCCCATTCAGATGTCAAAACAGTGATGTACTAACTGACCCTAAAGCGAATTTCAGACGACACCGTCATAAATCTACTGGACCATCACACTGGCAGCGCTATTCATTATTCTCCTAATCTAAATGTCTCAGGGTGGAGTAGGAGACTGGGTGGATGAGGCTGCCATTAGGATGATCAAGTAGGCACTTTCTATGACAGTTGTCTGGAAGAATTCAACCCAAATAACATTTTCTTGCATTCCAGAACTCCCCTCTTGAAAATCACAGTCATCTAACTGCGTACTCTACCTATGCTTAGGGAAAAATACACTTAAAAGTACCAAAAGTAAAAGTACTCATAGTGCGGTAAATGTTCCCTGTGAGTGTTTTACTATTGATGTTTTTGGATAAATATTGGATCATAATTCATCCCCGATGGGAAATTGCAGTCACTTTTTGCATCGTTTTACGTAACTAAACTACATGCACAATTACAGTTACGAAACATACACAAGTTACACAAACCTGAGGGAGGTTTAGAGGAATAACTTTCTGTAGCTGTCCATATTATTGCGGAGCTGAAGGAGTCCCTGTCCAAAGATACTTTGTTGTCCCAAAAAAGGTAACTAGTAATTAAAGTTGTCAGACAAATGTAGTGCAGTAAAAAGAACATTATTTGCCTGTGACATGTAGTGGAGCAGAAGTATAAAGTAGCATAAAATGGAAAAAATTAAGTAAAGTACAAGCTCCTCGAATTCGTAGTTCAGGACTAGAGTAAATGTACTTAGTAGTTACATTCCACCACTGCGCAGGTGTGAATAATAAAATTAATAAAATTCCATTAAGATGCTTTGGTTTTGGTCCTGCTATTGTGCATGCTAGCTTATTATTAAACTATCACATTTTTGTGGCAGTGTTGTTATTAGTAACACCCGTGCTTTTCCTACTATGACCAGACAAAATGTCTGCTGTCAAAAAGGTGGAACATTGAGTTCCAAATGCATAGTGTTCTTTCTAGAATTGAGACACTTTAGGAGATGATCGTCTTGTCTCACTCATGATGACCTACAAGGATAGTCCGGAAACAAGTTATTGACCACCTACAGTGTCTCACAAAAGTGAGTAAACCTCACAATATTTGATTATATCTTTTCATCTGACAACACTGAAGAATGACACTTTACTACAATCTAAAGCAGTGAGGATAAAGCTTGTATTACAAGCTTAATTTTTCTGTCCCCTCAAAATAACACATCACACAGCCATTAATGTCTAAACCGCTGGCAACAAAAGTGAGGACACCCCTAAGTGAAAATGACTATAAAAAATTTGCCTCCAAATTAATTTTCATTAACTTGAGTATGTGTAGTAGCAGCAGATGGGATGCAAATGGGACTCTTACTAGAACATATTAACCAAACAATATATACAGTACAATAAAATCACCACGTAAATGTTGAACAATTTCTACATGTAAAGAGTAATTGGCTTGCACACCATAGTAACTGCAGTATTTAAGAACATGTACAGCCCCCAAACACACATACATAATGTATATGTTGATCTCTCTGACTCAATTATTGTATCTCTCTTACCCCCTCTCTTCTCACTCTATCTCTATCTCATAAATCACTAATGTTGGTATCAGCAGGCAGCAGTTTCCCTCTGCACAGAATCACATCTGCTCCCACACACAATCATATGAAACACGCCCACACCCTCTTGTTCTTATGTGCTTATCTCCTCTTTTTTCTCCCTTGCCCTCTGTAAAGGGCACCCCACACCAGTGGCGTTCGATGTGTGTTAGAACACACTTTTTTCCGTATAAGTCCATATATCTGCATCATCAAGACACATGTAGAACTGCAATGACGTGTAATGCCAGGATATGCTACTTTCTCTGTCAATACTTGCCAATAAGGGTTCACCAGACATCTGAAGTAAATCAGCTAAATCAGTAAATTACAGCTATAAAAGGAGGAGTCATTTAATCAGTTGGTTGGTCAGTTGACAGAAAATGAATCTGCAACATTTTTTGCAAAGATTAGGCCTAGCCATGGAAGTCATTTATTGAGCAAAAGATGTTTCCAGCTTCTTAAATGTGAGGATTTGCTGCTTTTCCTCATCTAACATTATAGTAATTTTAACATCTTTGGGTTGTGGACTGCTGATCAAACAAATATGTGGATTGGTCCCATAACTGTGGCTCTGAGAACATGTGATATGTTTTGTTTACTACTTTTTTATTGATTAAACAACAATTAATGTATAATTGATGATCCATAATGAAAAAATAATGAAAGTAGCTGCAGCCCTAACATAAATAAACAACACTGATGATACTGTTACTTTAATAACCTCTCTACTAGTCTAAGGGTGCGAGCCAACTGCATGTAAAACAATACCTAATAATAAACAGGTTTTGAACATGTATTGTGCTTTTTGTTTTCTGTGAGTTACATGAGCAAAATGGTCTCCATAGTGAAAAACAGAAAATGTATGCATATATTTTCAGTTGTTCACTATGGAGACCTTGGTCCTGTATAGAAAATATCCAGTTAACTGTTTTCTCTCTGTGTTTCTCACACCATATCTACTGCATCTGTGACATTATACTCTACATTTAGGCAATGGTTGACTTATTCATGAGTAGTTGCATTTATGAAACTGCATAATCCCTCTCTCCCCCATTTTCTTTCTCTGTCTACCTAATGGTCGTTCTCACAGGATGGGAACTTCACCAGAGTTGAAGTCATGCCTGCAGATTCATCATTCAAGACTGTGGGACAGTCCTCCTTTGTCGACTTTGGTGAGAATGTTATAGATTTGTCATTTGCTGTCATTGTTGTTTGTGTGATTGTGACGGAGTGACGGGCAGATCCATTTACAAATCTAGCTCTGGCATGTACTGTGGGGATTTGGATTGTAATTTGTTTTGACTCAAAATGTAATAAATAAAAAACCCAGGAAGGAGGTGTGTAAACGCATTCAAGATGCTTAGAAAACCTCTGAAAGTAGTACAAGTTGAACTGGGCCAGAGGATACTCAAAAGTGTCTTGACCCTTATATCTGTATGTGTGTGTGTCGCAGATCCATTCCTCTCCTAAGTCCTTTAAGCTCCCTCTGCATTTGAAGCTGTGTAGTTTCAAAGGCTTCCAAATACGACTGTCTGATCTTTTTGGCTTTAGAATTTTCACTACAGCTCTCAAATCACATAACTTTCTTTCCCTATACAGACACACCACAAATGGTCTCCCCTTACCAGGCTAATCTCGTGCGTGCACACACAGCTGCAGACACACACTCCCACACAACACACTCTGATACACAAACTCAATCCAACACAGAGCCAGATTTTTCTGCACAGCTTATCCCCTTAAACAATCTTGGCCAGTTGTATTCATTGTTCAGCTCAGCTTTACATTTATCCGCAGCAAATCTGCGCTGGCTCTCTAATCTCCTGGCTGCAGTCTGTGCACCACAAAGTGGCCCCTGGTCGCTCTTGTCAGAGCTACCACCTCAGCCAGGCAAGAGGGAGAGTCGTGGGGGCTTCTTATACTTGTTATTGCAGTTAAATACCAATCCAATGTTTTACAGCAGACAAATAACATGAGGAATATCTGAATGGAAAGCTGATGATGATGATGATGATAATAATGATAATAATAATAATAATAATAATAAAAAAATAATAATAAAAATAAAATATTCCTCCTGCTTTCACCCACTGCTGTTGAGATGGCCCTGAACAATGCACTGTACCTTCAGTTGCTATAATGTAGCTGGTCAGGTGCCAAAGTACAAGACTTCCCTAAATATGTGCTTGTTAGAAGCTTGGTGATGTAGGGGCAACTCCCAAGGTTAGCTGTAGAATTACTGTCGCTGACAAGCT
Organism: Micropterus dolomieu; assembly: GCF_021292245.1. Lineage (NCBI taxonomy): Eukaryota > Metazoa > Chordata > Actinopteri > Centrarchiformes > Centrarchidae > Micropterus > Micropterus dolomieu. The sequence continues at coordinate 32,386,647 of NC_060169.1, read as the reverse complement.
AATTGCTAGCGTAGCTGTCTGTAAACCTTGTGTATGGAGCATTTTATAGTCTTCCCATGTTTTGGACATATTCCGGCCCTACATTGGCTCAAAGGTCAACAATGTTGAGACAATTTGCAATTGGTTTCTGGCGAGAATTTGTGTGTCAAAGTTAACCAAAGGTGAACTCAACGCAAAAGATTCCTTAGGATTTATTTCAACCCAGCGAGAGTATTCACTGATTGCGGGGACTCTTTTGAAATTGATTTAGGCCCAGAATTTCTGTTTTAAATACTGATGAGACTGGGCCATAAGGCCGCAGCAGCCAAGCTTCTGAGTGTACTGGATTCAGCAAGGGTTTTAATGTGTTAAAGGAAGATTGTGTTGCTTTTTCTTTCCAAAGTTACATAGTGTCACCAGATTTGCTTTTTGTGCAAAGCAGTAATCTCTGTGGTGTTTTTGCATTGCACTTCTCAGAGATCACTTATACATTCAGCATCATATCACATTCTTTCCTGCAGCAGTAGTCCTTGAGAGAGGGAAGTAGGATTGTCAAAAAAGTCTGCACAGACAGTGTTCCCAGTAATTCAGGAGAAGCAACATGGGACTTCTTAATGTCTGGAGGGGGAAACACTGCAGTGTGCCCACTTATGTGCCTGCACATTTCTTCTGGTGTATTGATTCCAGACTATCAAACCCAAGTGGAAAATGCATCATTTCCTTATAACCTGTGGATTTTTCCCTGGGAAGACCAGACAATAAATACTAAATCAATTGGCAGTACAGAATTTAATTGTATTGAAATGGTATTACATTTACTGTGACTTTAAAAGTATGATAAGAATCAGATATAATATCCTAACAAGCTTACAGCATTTTTTGGTTTATAGCTTTGTTGTCCCCCCCCATTTTGCCTCATTTTGCCTGTGTGACCTTATCACTCTGTCTGAGCTATGTGCTGTCGTTAGCTGTGTAATGTTCGATGCATTTTTAATTAACTTTTAGGGCTCGTGTGGCACTCATGCACATGAGCACACACAGACATGGACGTGTGCACAAAGATAAACACTTCCTTAGTGGCAAGATTAATCTGTTAATCTTATTGCAGCAAGGGGTGTCCATCAAATATTTAGTGAACAAACTTGCCCTTCCCCAATTGGCAATAATGTATGAGCCAGAGGGTAAATGACCTATATGCTGTGTGTGTGTGTGTGTGTGTGTGTGTGTGTGTGTGTGTGTGTGTACAGTATGTGTGTGTCTGTATGTCACGAGGGAGTCTGTCTCACAGCATGTTTGTGTAATTTGCTTGCAAGTGTGTGTGTGTGCGTGTTTAATTCATCCTCTCTGGGGGCGGCAACCTTTTTTTATTTTTATTTTTTTTGTTCAAATCTCGACAAAAACTTTTTCATTTCTTTAATCTTTTTCTCTCTGTTTTTTTATCCCCTTCCTCCTTCGGCTTGGAAATGTCACTTCAAGACGTTGCCCTCGTTAGCTGGGGATTGAAGCCTTTGAGGGTCACGCTTCTAATAATCTGCCAAATTCTGGGAGAAAGATGCCTTGCAGAATATAACATCTCTTTTTTTTTTTTTTTTTTTTGTATTCTCGTTTTGTCTGCTTGACTCAGCCCCTCCTCGGCTGTCGCTGTCTATCTTCATTTCTCTTGATCTACTGTATATCTGCTATCTGTGGCTTACTCGCTTTTCAGACTCGTTTTCCTTCTCCCTTTTATTCTTCATCTAAACAGCTTTTGGTGTCATTGTTATTAAGTATGTGGAGGAGGACTCTGTAGTGATCCGCTATCACCCTCTCTATCTTTCTTAGTCCCTTTCTTTTTCTAGGATGTTGAGTATTCATAAAAGCTTCACCGCTCACTATTTACTTTGCTTAAGAGATTCTAAATTTGTCATGATCAATGTTTTACAATATGTAGAGCAAGAATACCCAACACTGTTTAAAGAAAATATGTTGTGGTGTGATAAGCAATAGTTGAATAAGGGATTACAGTTGAGGCCAGATTATATCACACACAGTGAATCAAATAATGTTAGACTTTAATTTGAAACATATTCTTCCCTCTAACTATATCTCAGTGTTTTTCTGTATCTCAAACTCTCATATTGTTAGGCGGAGAGGAAAAAAAGAAATGCTCCGTGCCAATGAGAGTAGAGTTAGTGTTTGTTATTAAATCAATGGCGCTGAATGGGAGACTGGGTATGAGTCAGAGGAGATTGGATCTGACAAGAAATGCACACAAAACTGAACGAAAACCTGCACTCTTAGGCAAAAACTCTTTAAATATTTTAATGCCACAAGTCCAAAATAGATGCATTTTAGCCTGAAGCAAGCCCTGTCCTTTCTTTTATATTCTTCTGTAGCTGTAAGACCCACATGCAGCTTGAAAGTAATATAATGGTCCCTTCTTCTCAGTGTTTAATATATACAGTACAAGTTGCCATGGTCATGTGCAGAAGTCAAACTTAATCTAAATGTTCAGCCACCCAAACAGCAAGGCTCTGGGGATGGCAGTGTTGGTCAGTCAGTTGCTCCACCACTTCGGTTGTGAAATAACTACTAGGTTAGGTCAATTTTTTTATTCACGTTCATTGTCCCCAGAGGATGAATCTTCTGACTTTTGTGATCCTCTGACTTTCCTGTGGCGCCGCATAAAGTTGACATTTCTGGTTTTTAGTGAATTATCTCGACAACTACTGGATGGATGGCTTTGGAATTTGGTTCAGTAGGTGAACTCTTGAGCTGCTGATAAATGTGTTATATTATTCGGGCCCAAGTCCAGTTAACCAATCCAAGTGCATACTTACGGTTAGAGTATAGAATGCAAATCCAATAAAATGTCACAAAGCTCAGCTTTGAAACATTTTGTTATAATGAATGAAACCCTCTCTGACACAGTCATAACAAATAGACAGTTATATGAATCACTGTTCAGTGGGTTTCTGCAGTTGTTGCAGTTTTTGTGTCTATCTCCCGTTTTCCTACTTTACTAACTATATTTATTCTCTTATCTACCTACCTACTTAAATTGTACTCCTACTGCATCAGCCTTTCATTTTCTCACTTTTTGGTATTATCATTCGGTGTTTGTCTCTGTGTGTGGCCATCTTATGAGCCCATCTGACCGGCTTCTCTCCAGGCTAATTAAAGAGCACATCCTGAATGACCACAGGGAAGCTGAATGAAAGAGGAGACAGTGAGGCAAATGAAAGAGTGAGGGGTAATGGCGCACTTCAAAGATGACATGATGTGAGATGGAAAAGAGGGTAAAAAATATAAAGATAGGCCAATGTGGGTGATTTAGAGAGGGAGGCGGTGAATGAAGGAATGAAAGGAAAGAAGAGAGAGAGCAGCGTTGCATCCCTGTGTGATCTGAACTGGGAACCGCACTGTTTTCACTCTATCTGTCTATATCTACCTGTGCGTTTATGTCTCCCACTACTGTCTGTCTTGTAGGGGTGGGGGAAAATTAGGGGCATGTTTTTACTAGGGCTGGGTACGTTAACGCGTTATTATCACGTTAACGCATTAATTAATTAACGGCGACTGACCATGGGTAACGGGAAGGGTAGGGGTGAGGATGTTGATCAGCCAGCACAGTCTCTCCTTCCGTGTTGTTAGTGTGTGTGAGTAGACGGCTGAGTGCAGACGCACAGGAGGGGGCGGGGCGGGGCTGCGTGGTGAGGGAGAGAGAGAGGAGAAAACGCTGGCAGGACTTTACAGAAACATATTAATTAACTCAGCATCAAACTATATCTGTATAAACGGTTTTGTCTAATTTTATATCTCTTTTGAAATGATATCGGTATACCTTATTATACCAATATACCACCCAGCCCTAATAATTATAATACATACGATTTAAAAAAGTGACACTATGGCAAGAGTTAATGTAAGAGAAGTTAAGTCAATTCATATTTGTGAGGGAATTTACTAAAAATATATTTATAGTGTTTACTCAGTTCACTACATTTTTATTTGTATTACACAGTTGGTATTTACATGTTTACATGTTTAAATCATTACATTTGAATCTGTAAATCAGCTACAATATTAAGCAGAATCTACCTCTGTGTTTTCCTTGCATTTACTTCAGTCTAACTCCTGCTAGCTTCTGATTGGTTAGTTCAGTCACATGAGAGGCGGAATAAGAAAGTGCTGTGTATGAAAGTTATCAGTCTCCATCCTGTCGTTTCTTCTTATAAACAGTGTTCCAACCACCACACATCGAACCCCCACGTTACACAACACACGCTGTCAGTGTGTGCATTACATGCGTGCCTAATTAATTAATAATTAATTCAAACGGATTGGCTTTTTGACAGTGACTGCTCTACTCATTAATGGGAAGGTTCAGACTACTTAACGGAACATGACTTACCATACATCTCTTTGCATGTAATTTAATTTCATGTTGTTGAATGTGTTTTCAGAGTGTTATGATATTTTGGCTCTTGTCTCTGAATGATCCTTAGTAAAAGGCTAAGAGTCGTCTTACAATATTCGTTGAAGATACCAGTCCATTAAATGAAAGTCATTCCTTTTTGATGATATAAATGTACTAATCTTGTATTTTACTTTATCTAGTGTTATGGCTGGCCACAACTCACTTTAGGGCTGTATGCGTGCTAGAGGTGTGACAATATACTTAGCTCACGAGACGAGGTGTTACACAATATTGGGTTCATGAGAACGAGACAATATTTTAACACTATTTTTAAGAAATCTTCAATGATGAAATATATGACATGAAAAAAAAGTCCTTTATTCGACTGAAAGTCACAAAATGCAAAACAATGGAGGTACATTTTGAAATGCTGCTTACATATGCCGTGGCACTAGATCACATAGCACCTCTAATGTGCACCAATTTTAACATATAGAGGTTTTAAGATTTTATGTCAAGTACCGCTTTCAGCCGAATTAATAGGAAATGTTTGTACAGTATATTGAACCCTTTTTCAAAAACATTTCTCTTTTTTCCTCCCACTCTTTTTGCCATTAAAGTAACATCTCAGATACATGACTGACCTTCCCACAGCACCAAACAGGAACAATTAATTTGGATCCATGTTTTATGTTTGTTTTACCGATTTGCTGTCTGAGTAGAGCCCACAGGCTGCACACATTGTCTAAGCTTGAGATGTGTATGTGTGTGTGTGTGTGTGTGTGTGTGTGTGTGTGTGTCTGCATGTTGACGTGCATGTGTACTGGTACATTCACAGATGCCTGCAGGAATCTGTCCACACTCCTGTGTTTGTGTGCTAGCAGTTTTTTTTATTTTTTCCAGCTCTAGACTCTTAATAGATGCACAGCATATGCCAGACAAAACAGGCCCATCTGCCTTATCACTGAGGTAATTGCATTTTTCAAAGTGACAGCGGCCGATGCATAATTCATCATTAGGTAAAGCACAGCGAAGTTCCACAGCCAAGTGTGTCAGCTAGCTTTACTGCAGGTAGGATGGAGGGAGGCTGCTTTGCGACCAGCAGCTCAACTGAGATAGGGAGATTTTTTCAGACAGCTAAACAGGAACGCGTTTGGAAGTGATATTTAAAATCGGAAAGGAGAGAGAGAGAGAGAGGGAGAGGTGTGTGTGTGTGTGTGTGTGTGTGCAGGTAAGTCAGCATGTTAACAGGACAGCCTATTTCTCTCTGCTCTTCCCTCAGGCGTTCTTTCTCCACTCATCTTATTATATTGTGTTACATCCAACCTCTCCTCCTCTCCCTCTTTTCTGTCTGCCTCATTCTCGCCTCAACCATTGCATACCTTTCGCACTGTTTTTTCTTACCGTCATTTCCCTTTGTGTCTTTTTCTCTTTCACTGGCTGTCTTGTCATGTTTTCAACCAGTCTACTCTCTCTCGCACTCGCTTTTGCTTTTTAAGTCTCACATTCTCCATCGCTTTCCGTCTCAGTCTCGGGCTCCTTCAGAAATGGGTGTACCTGTAAAACAGAGGTACTGGAGTGCTGCTTGGCAGGTTAGGATCAGAGCCAGTCGTGTAAGCAGTATCGCATAACAGCATACATCTGCGTTTATGTGACAGCCATCCCTCCAGACCATATTAATGAAGTAAAAATGTGGCAGTGGGAAAAATAAAATCCTCTAATCAAGCATCATTTTGTGATATCCCTCACATTTAGAAATATTCCAATCCATATGCAAATGATTGAGTCTCCCGGGTTTACAGTTTCCAAGTTCAGATATTAATTTGCACATTTTAATATGCAATTTGATGCAAATTACAAAGTACATCTGACACAAAAGTGTCCTTCATTGAAGGAAAACCTGCTTTTCCCTCTTTCTTATTCCAATATCTGCTGTGCAGTAATTATGCATGAGTAGTACTCTCAATTATGAGGCCCCACCCACCGTGATCTACACACTAATTATCACTTTATTTTTGAATTAATTTTAAAATGTTATCGTGTTGTGTATTGAAAGGGAAATCCACAGCTTCCATTTTGTGTTTGCACCCGCCATTAAAATATACCAGAGGTTTTCAGGCTGTGAGGCACGCCTCCCCAGGAGATGTGCAGGAGAGTTGAAGGAGGGGCCGCGGAGAAAGAGACATGAGGCAAAGCTACTGTGTGAGGTGAAAGGGACAGGTAGATGCTGGTGTTCTAAAAACAACGAGAAGTTAGTTTTTTGTAGTTTGATTCACTGATTTGTCCCGCTTGTCAACACTGTCAGCAGTTTAGCTGCAGTTGTGGCTGCACGCAGCTCGTGGAGACAATTAAAGTCATAACTCCCGTTAAATCTGAACACAAACATGATGTATATTTTTTTAGATTCAGTGTGACTGAGAATATCATTATCTTTCCGATTCTTCATCCTATCTTTTTATTGTGAATAAACACCCCTAAATCGGACTTGAGAATCATCACATTTTTCAGTTTTATTCAGTATTGAAGTCATTCAGTGATAGTTGTCTGTACATGTGTTCATGGGTACATTGCAAACAGGAACAGTTAACAGCATACTTTTGACAATTATACCAAAAGATGCAGAAATATGGAAAAGATTTTAAAAAAGCTCAAGTTGTAGCCCACAGCTAACTAACTGACTGATTTTAAAGTAATTAATTAATGAAGATGCTCTCCCTTGGCTTCCTACTAGTGTAACTGGGTTCCTAGTTATAGAGAAATATAAAAAAAATAAAAAACCTAGTATGTCCTCCATTCAGGCTTGTAACAAATTTACAGGTATTGTTATGAGACACAGGCTTCTGGCAGCATCCCACCAAGTTCGTTTATGCATATTATGATTTGCATTGTTATTTGTGCTGTGCTGTACTCTACTATGAATGGCCATGTGTCACACAATGCATATCTGCACAGTCTCTGTATAATCTCTCGTAGTCTCTCTGTCTTTCTCTCATGCTGTTGTCTTTACTCATTCTCTCTCCTGTTTTCTCTCCGCTTCTCTGCCCTGTCCTTCCCTGGCCTCTCCTCTCCTCACCGCCCTCTCCGTTTCAACCCACACCTGCAGTTTCCTCCCTCTGCGAGACTCTCAGCCAATCTCCATCACACCACGCATTGTCAGCGGGAGGGAGAGATGAAAAAACGGGAGGGAGGGAGGGAGGGAGGGACGGAGAGAATGATGGTGAATAAAGAGGAGGAGAGATGGACAGAGAAACAGCGGCATTAAGATTGAGAAGGGAGTGCTAAACGGAGGGGGAAAGAGTGACTGACAGAAATGAGAAGAGAAGAGAGTGGAGGAAGGCAGGAGAAGACTGGTGAAGGAGAGCATAACGATAATAAAAGAGAGACAGATGAATAGATGGATGAAAGAATGTATTCATGGAGGACAGGACATGTGGGGCAGAGGGAATTAACATTAGTGTGTGTGTGTGACTGTGTGTGGCAGAACCGACAGAATGGCGAGTGACAACCTCTGTAGGACTGAATTAGCACTCATTCAGTCTCTTTGTACTTGATTCTCTCCTTACAGTAGCTCAGCATCTACACGCCATGTCTCTATCTGCACTTCAAAACATGTTCAAATGTTGCACTTGATGCACTTGTATTCATTATTAGGGCTCGAGCATGAAACATGCGAGGACCATATTGGAATTGAGGGAATTCTTTCTTTCTTTCGCCAAAATGAATCCCATTTTTGTCAGCCTAAACATGCTCAAAAACTGTGTGATAAAGTGTGTTCAAAATTTGATGATTGCACATGGGCATGGCAGAATGGCTCACTAGCGTCCCCTACAGAGCAGCCTCAGGGCCACGTTTCACCGAATTGTATGAAGTTTTTGTGGCAGATGTATCATGTCCAAACCTACAAAGAAAGCCTCAAGGAGCGATGCCCTAAACCCAACAGGAAGTCATCCATTTTGAATTCAATGGTAATTTTTGCCGATTCACAGGTTACATACTTTAATGAACTCCTCCAAGAGAATTAATCCAATCAACTTCAAATTTTTGCTGTGCAAACTAAAGGCACTGATGATGAAAAGTTGTGCCATCTGTGAGTTTTGGATCGATGGGCGTGTCCGTGACATGGTGTCATGAAAAACAAAGTTGTTATAACTACACTCTGCATGCTCACATCTGTACCAAAATTTACATGTACGATAACAGTCCCACCCTGAACACATCCATTTGTCAACATTTACTAAAAGTCTTAGCGACATGAAGTGTCAAGTTGTACTACTCCTAGCAGGTTGGCCACACCCACCTCAAAACAGTCTCCTTAAGACATTGAGAATGCTATGCTGTGAAGCTGGTCAGTTTTCGCATTACGGCGTGTTTGTGGCGTGGCGTCGAAGTTCGATGCTTTGCCATGAAACAAAAAGTTGTTGTAACTTCACTGTACATACTCATATCTGTACCAAATTTCACATGTGTGATAAAGACAAATAGGAGGCAGCATTTACCTACTCCTCCTCCCCCCTCACCCGGGCTGCTCTCTTAGCGATTCTGCTCTTTTGTCATCACATGTGACATTAGAGCTTATCTTTATAAAAAAACACATGAATTAAGCTTTGCATGTGTTCCTGGATTAGCGGGTGTCGCTTCTTCTGCAACAAAGAAGTTAAGGACAGTCGCCTTGTGTGATGATCTGCTGGGAGGGGCTTCTCTCCTGCCCATGTGTGTATGCTGCTCTCTGTCACTCTGTTTAGAGACAACTGACAAATAAGTTGAATAGGTACGTCATTTTAAAAACACAACAACAAACAGCAGTGACACTATTTCTAATAATTATAGTGGCTGGGCAGATTTTGATATTTCATGGAGGAAATATCTGGGAAATTGAAACTCCAGGAGAGCAGTGTTGAGAATGACAGAGAAATCTAAAGGATTGGCATGCATGGGACGCATATTTCATCATTTATGAGACTCCGATCATTGATATCATATATCTCTCTAATAAAGGCAGGAATCTGTGTGTGTGTGTGTGTGTGTGTGTGTGTGTGTTATGTTGAGAACCGTTCATCAAATCAACTTGTCACACGGCAGTTCTGTTGCTGCGGACCCAAAGGAGTGCAGTCTCGCATTTGGTGCAATTTAGACACGCGACACATTCAGAATGAATAAACTACAGTACAGTTTAGGGTACGCTCACGGGGGCGGGGCTTATACGCAGCGATGGGTAGTGACTTGCTGAAACGGACTTATTGTCATCACGCAGGTTTGATATGGAATGAATGTGTTCAAACGGAGTTGTAAGAGCTTTATGAAGTGTTGATTTTTTCTGTTCAAATCTTACACATTGTACCTTTTTAATACATCGCTTCATGGTAATGAGTCAAATAATCAAAAAAATTTGCCCAGGTGTGAAATTGGATGTAAACCTGACATGTCATTTCATTATTACAGTATGTGCCACCTTTAAATTATGCGAAACATTACCTTGAAAATGGACATAATTAAAAATTTATGAAATGCAGTGTAACTTCTAAAGAGATTTCCTCATTTTTTATATCAGCCTTTACCATTTCTCTCTCTCTTTTTCTCTGCGCACTGTAAAAGAAATGTTTTATCTTTATAGAGATTTATAGCACAAAAAATTTGTATGCTTTCATGTTTCTTCATACAGCCATAAACACTAAGCAGTACCCATCCATAGTTGGGACCTGTGTTTTTAATTATTTAAAAAAAAAAAATGTTATTGAATCCAGCATTTTTCATTGTCAGTGTGAATGACTAACAAGACAGTTTGATCGAGATGTGATGGTCCGTGTCAGCATACTATTGAATATTTCTCTCAAGATTTTTAGCATTTTAAATGTGCGTTTTGGTCAGCCATTGACTTGAGAGTATTATAAAACAAGGGACTGCAGCTTTAAGCTAACTCTGATACAATACATGATTATAATATGCATATGCCCCCTTTACAAAGAAAATAAATAATACATTCATCTAACTTTGGAAACAAATATTACAACCTCAGGTGAAACACAGACAGTTTAACATTTGTCTTATGATTTTAACTATTTACTAGTACATAAAAGGATTTATCGGATCTTTTGCAGTGTATCTCCTTATCTCTGTTACTTTTTCTCCCCCTTTCTGCCTCCCACTCAGTTGTCTCTGACAGCCACGTTCAGTTTCTCCTCCTCCCCTGTGTTGTACTGTCGTTCATCATCAGTGTCATTCACTTTTCCTGTTCCACATGGCACAACATCTGTTTGGGAGTGTTGCACTTGCCCTGTTGAAAAGGATTCAGATAAACTGTGCTATGAGAAGCCTGGAAGCAGTTTCAGCGCTTTTTATGTCTGGTGTCAATTTACCTGCCAACCCCTGAACCCAGGGAGCATCTGCTGTGTCTTTATGAAACAGCCAAATCTCAAAAGCTGTGCGGCACACCAAATATCAGATGTGTCTTTTTGTTAAACAGCAGTGAATTGATCAGAAAACGTGTTTACTACAATATTGGTATGTTCCTTACTCTTTTTTTTGACATGTTCAGATACTTTTCTCTACCTTTCTCACAGACTTGTCATTACAGGAAAAGCTCAGTAAAGTAATACCATTAATGATGGTCTCACTCAATTTACGTGGCCTAGTAAGCCATGACAAATGAGCCATGCATGCATTGTACCCAAACGCTGGAACTGTAATTCTAATGCAGTGCTTACTAGGATTACTAGATACACATGTGATCTTCCTGCTTTGACATGTCTAAATATCTGCAGTGAAAAAATGTCTGTAACATAATCATTATGTTGATAAAGAATGACCCCACACCTTTGCAACGACTAGACAGTAAACCAAATGCATCTAATTAATGATGTTATCAGTTACACACCTAAATTAAGTCATTTTACACATATCACAAAAGCCGTGTTTCAATCAATGTTTTTTTATGCGCATTTTGAAGTATTGCATTAGAAAATGTTGACGGAAATGGCAAAATAAAAAAATAAAAAACAACTTAATTTTGCCCCAAACAATTACGCCCACTTTAGATGGTTTTTGTGTTGTCAAAATCTTACTCTTTCACAAGAAAAAATATTATTTTCTGCAAAGCTAGACCAGTGAGTTCTTGCTAAATAAATGATTAATCAATTCATTGATTAAATAATCTTTTCAGATCGTTTAACAATCATTATGATCAAAGTAAATGTAAGAAGTTATTGTGTTTTTAGGTCATATTGGTAATCCTTAATTGCATATTGAATTTTGAAATAAGCTGCAATTGGAGGCACCACACTCTGTTTAGCAACGCACTGCCACATGAAGAGGGATTTTATTTATGTGTAGTATGGGCTTTCACAGAGGCCTCATTTTCTTTATGTTAATACTGTAGTGGATATGTGCACTACTCTGCACCTCAAATCTGTGTTTCTGGCTTTACAGAACTGAAGACCTGAAGACACAGAGAACCAACAAGTAGATCACAATGGTGTCTGTTCTGGCAGATGTAAATGTGGTGAAAAGTAATTCATCATTCAGTCAACAACTTAAACGAGAGGTGGTTTTGTCATTCAAGTGTGTGTGTGTGTGTGTGTGTGTGTGTCTGGTGCACTGAAGTGTTTTTCAGCTTTGAAGAGCTGTTGTTTTGATTTGGGAGGCTCTGTCTCTGTTTGTACATTAGATGAAGTCTGCATGGCATTATGATAATAATTAATAGTGTTGAAAATCAGTGGAGAAAATGACACTTCAAGTCAACTCACATTATTAAAAGGCATCAAAGAGACAAGTGCTGCTTGGATGTGTGTTTGCTCGTAGGAAACAAGCAGGTGTTCCTGTGATCCGGCTCACACCCGGAAAAAACACAACAAAACAGCAACAATTTTCTTTGTTGCCAGAAACTGTGCTGTGCTCAAAGTTGACTCCGGAGCAAATCCATGGCATTCTGATGGAGTGAAAATATTAAAATAGCACAGTTTTAGAAAACAAAGGATCACGCTTCCCAGTAGTTCAATCCCAAGGTTGTTGCTTCTCTATATAATTCTCTCTTTCTGCGTCTGGCAGACGGTGATGGATACCAGGACCACCTCCTCCCAGTTTGTTTTGATGAAGTCTGTCGACGCAGCGGCATCTACCTGGCCAAGTCAGGCTCAAAAGAGGTACATAATACACACACACACACACACACACACACACACACACACACACACACACACACACACACACACACACACACACACACACACACACACACACACACACACACACGCGTACCTATCCAACAGTGCACCGTCGGAGTAAACTGCCAAGTGTGGACCTGTGTTTCCAGTCCTTTTGAAGTAAAATAAATATAATACAAAATTTACTTTTACTGTCTTTTAACATAATATTACTGCAAATTTGCTTTTTTTTGCTTTTTAAAGAAATTGCCAAGAGGGGACTTAGATCCTTAAACGATAGCTACCTATCCAAGAGGGGACCTCCATTGTTATGCAGTGGAACTGTCTGTGCTCATTCTCACCTAATGAGTGTTTTTACCTTCAAAGACTTTCTTTGTTTCTTTCAAAAATGGATAATTTAACTTTAATGTGA
>NC_060169.1:32367273-32373601 GCF_021292245.1 Micropterus dolomieu | reverse complement strand
TTTTGTTAGAAAAAATTAAGAAATTGTGTTTCAAGAGACAGCTTTCTTTACTGAGTAGCTTGTATAATAGCCCCTCTACAGTCTGATAGACTCCCTGGGGCTGCAAGCCATTCACTCTATAGGGGAGTGTTAAGAACGACGTGTGTGAATGAGTCGTTAAAATCTTTGCTTGATCCACTAGAGGCACTGCTGAGTATGGACTTAAACACTCACACACCTGCAGGTCCCCTCTTGACAATAGTTTAAAAAATTTACCAGATGGTTTTAGACATGATTTTAGCATGATTTAAAGCATGTCCAACAGGGGACCTAAAAAATGTCCCCTGTTCACTTTTTAGTCCCCTCTTAGTGGGTGTGTAACGACGTCGAGGTCCACTGTTAGATAGGTTGGTAAGTGCACACACACACACACACAATCTTACAGTTAGTGTTAGAAGTAATTCTAATGGAGTAGCTTGTTTTTCCACTCAGTTAACCACTTTATATTTTCCGCTTTCCATTATGTATTTATCCCTGTTCTATGAGCTGGTCTTTACTATTCTATTCTACCACTCTTCACTACTCTGTCTCTGTACCTTCTGCTCAAATCTGTCAGCTCTGCTCGACATTGTCCTCTCTTCTACTAGTTTTTATTGCATGCTCAGAGGAAGGATAGATTAAATCACAAAGTATGGATTTATCGGACTGCTGTCGTTTTTACTTTGTGTAAATGATTAGTATTGTAAAGGCAATAGTTAGCTAATGAAAAACTCCTGCCCAAAAGAGTTCTCTTGTAAGCAGATTGTTTAGAGGAGCTGTCAAACCTGTAGTTGGTTCATTTGGTCCGGGCCAAAGGGTAAAAATCAGACATTGTTGCTTTTAATTCTGGATCCATGTTCATACTGACTTTTTACAAACAAACCAATAGGAGTAAACATGAAGTTATACAGGCTGACAGGTCATTTGTTGATTGGACAGTTTTGGCAATTGTCCTCCTGCATCACCAGGACCCACGTGGGGAAATCAAATTCCGTTGACTGACAGAAGTTTGTGCAGCACTTTAATGCTTCTGATGTGTATATTTATATTCATTGTTGTCACAAAGAGCTCACAAAGAAGTAACTGTTTATAAGTGTAATTATTATTAGAATCCGTGTTATGAATAATGACATATTGACTAAATGAAAAGGTGTCTTACAGTAACATACATATATACTTACACTGTAGGTCAATTATAAGATCAGTTCCTGAACAGATTTCCCATTCAGTAGAGGGTTTTATTAAAGTTTAGCTATTGAAATGATGCTAAAATTACATATCTGCTATCATAAAATCCTGCGGCTGGTTCGTTTGCTTTCATCTCACAAGCAAACCGCAGCCGAGACCACCTTTTTCAAGCGGTCTCAGCCTGGTTGTTTGGTCTGCACCAGAGTTCGATTGACTTTCACATCAGCCCAAACAAACCAAATAAACAGGACAAACACACAAGTGCTATTATTAAGTACGATATAAAGTATGTAGTATATATATACTACTGAGTATTTGAAAAAGTGACCATTGTTGTATTTTTTCTGTCTTGTGAGAACAGTCTCAATCTTGTCCACTCTGGTTCTACTTTATGATCATTATGTGGAAGCCCACCTGACCAGTGGCTCCATTCCAGAGATCCAGTGCAATGGCTGCCACGTGCTTAATGCCTTTCAGGAAGGTATTAAGCACATGGTTTACCACGGGGGGCATTTGCCTAGAGCCGTGTGAGATAGAAGTAATAGATATGCACGCACACATTCAGTCCCATCTAATTAATATACACACGCAGAGTCGAATACATGTGCACGGAAATGTTCACTTACAGTTGAACGGAACGCACACACCATCTCCACCACCACTGCCTACGCACCATCTTGTGTCATTCTTTTCAGTTGCATCCTACCATTTGGCAGGAGGTTCCACTCTTTTTCTTCCTTCTTCTGCCACCAGAGAACTAGCTACCACATTCTTTCCCTGTCCAAAATAGAAATATTACAGGCTTATTTGCATGTCCGCCCCCCCCCCACCCCCACACACATGCACACACATGCACACACATGCACACACACACACGGTGACAAACAGATGCGCACTCCCTGTGGACATGCCTTCTTTTGTTTGCCTGTCTGCAACAAAAAGATTGATTGAAGGAAGAAGTGAAAGGGGGAGTGTTGAAGCAAGTGGAGGGGAGGCAGAGAGAGGAGGACTTCTCTGCACTGATGGATGAAGTGAACACATGTTGGGTTCTGTGTCGCTGTGGGTTTGAGAGACAGTCATCATTGTCAAAGAGAAAGACAGGCGGAGAGGGAAGGGTGGGCGGAGAGAGGAGGAAACCAGACTCTCTCTAAGTTTCTATGCTTTCATGGAATGGTAATAATAATATACAATCATAAGGATAATCTTTTTCAGAAGAAGCCAACACACATATGCAGTCTATCACAGTACTGTGGTACTGATCTGATCATATCTTCTGTTATGAATTGGCGCTATATAAATAAAATTGAATTGAATCAGTTCATCATTAGCTGTGGTGTAAACATCCATAATTATGCATGATCTTACACCGTGTGTGTGTGCGTGTGTGCGTGTGTGTGTGTGTGTGCGCGCGCGTGCGTGTGTGCGTCACTCCATCACAGTGGAGCAGCTAGTCAGCAGATGTCTCCCCGAGAGGGATCTGCCCACTGACAATGACAGAGAGAAAGCGGAGCGAGAGAGTGGGGGAAGAAAAGAGTAAGAGATGAGCAAAACAAAAGGGGAACGGATGGATGAAGGAAGAGAAAAGGAAAGAAAAGAGAGCTTGATGTAGGAAAGGAGGAGATGGGAGAAATAGAGAGAAGGGGAAAGAGGAGGAAGATAAGGCAAAAGAAAATCTCAATCTGTTGTCCCTTCATTGCCATCAGAGGGAGGGAGAAGCGGAAAGGAGGAATGGAGAGCGAATAAGACTAGTAATATGTATATAGGCAATGGCATGATGAGATGCCTCCGGGTATGCATGGAAATCCCGCTGAGGAGAAACTAGTGTGTCTGTAGTTCATCTCCAAACAGCAATTCATTCTTTCTTTCCTGCGGTCTCGGCCACAGCTCTACCTCTGCAGCAGCTCCAGGCCTTTAGTTCACCATATTGGAAGAAACTGCAGGGAGCTTCCAGAAATCATTCTGCTTCTTTCTCTGACCTTTCAGACGCACACTGATCACATTTATAGTGCTTTGGACCTCCTTTTTTTTTTTTTGCCCCCATTTTCTGAAACACAATAAGATGTTACTGTAGGACGCAGTGTAATTCTGTGTCTGTGGGTGTTACACGCATCAAGCAAATTATAGCAAAAAAGCAAGCAAAAATGTGAGGTTATGGAACCCATCCAGGCAGACAGCATGTGTGCGTATTTAAACAATGGCTCATTTCCAGATAAATACAGTGATATTGCTAAATATGGCTGGGCAATGAAACAATAATGATAATTATCACAATATAAATTTCCTCAATAACAATATAACAAATCTTCAATAAATGTTTCATTTAATTTATTTGAATCACAAAATGAATTAGCGCTACTGTTTGTTCTGAACATAAAGAATAGTTTAAAATCACAATTAACCATGTGGTTTCTTCAATTTTCACTCAGGAGCAAAAATCAGCCTTTAAACATGAAAGAATGAATGATTTCATGATAGTTATAGAATTTTTTTATTGTGATGACATTTTTGGCCATATTGCCCAGCCCTGTTGCTAAATAGCATCTCAGTATTTTTAAGACTTGATGAAATGGCTTTACAAATGGACTTTTCTAATCAGAGCAATAATATAGTGTCCACGCTTTAATATGATTAGGTAGACCTAGATGACATTAGATTAACGGACACAAACATTCTATCACTTTTTAACATTTTTTAAGACCTTTAGACATTAGGCGGCACAGTGACCCAGTGGATAGCACTGTGGCCTCACAGCAAGAAGATTCCGGGTTCAATCCCCGGTTGTCCCTGCCTTTCTGTGTGGAGTTTGCACGTGTCTGCGTGAGTGCTCTGGTTTCCCCCACCATCAAAAACATGTAAGGTTCTCCAGTCAGTGACATTGACCAGACACTGATATAGATCTGGAGTTGGTCCCTGCACAGTGGCTGCCCACTGCTCCCTTGAGGGATGGGTTAAATGCAGAGAATGAATTTCTCAGCATGTATGTGTGACAATAAAGTACCCTTTATTATAGAATTCAAATACAAACACATTCAAAATAATCGGGTTATTCTGCAGTGTTGTGCAAATAATAGTTGGGTTACACTCTAGAATATGCAGAATACTGCAAAGGACTGACACTAAATTTATCAAAGAGTTTGGTCTCAATTAGTACATAAAGCACATCTATTTAGTTGAACTTGTTTACTTGCCTTCTTTTCCCTCGTTCCCAGAGTGCATTAACTATCACTGCTGTAGCCACACTGCTGCAACTTTGAAGATTTCACAAGGGATATGTCATCAGCTGTACTTTATCCACTCCCTTTTTTCTCACACCTATTACCAGCAAAGTCGCACGACATGGAATAATGGCAAGTAAACCAGTTCATGGTATGCTGGTCATACTGGCACTAAATACAATTAATGGTGGTCTTCATTACTGGATTGTACTGGTTTCCTTTCATCTTTGCTTAAAAGTAAACCATGAGTGACCAAATAAATATTCACAAAAACCTTTTGTGTCTCAAAAAAGAACATTATTATTAAAAACACACAAAAAAATCGTCCTCCCTGAGTGGTATCACATATATAGTATTTCGTTTGTAGTCTGTCTTATAGTGAAAAACTGTAGTGGGATGTAAGTGCTGAGCGCAAGCTGACGCAGCATTCTCTCACACTGTTCACCTAGCATCAATGAGTGAGTGACCCCAAATGGCAACTGTTTGGCCGCAGGCCACATCTCCTGGCTAAAAGAAACAGTCAAGAATTGATTTGCTTTGGGGATGTTGCTACTGTTTATTTGTGCTGGCTATTGACTATTTTGTATGATGTCTGAAGAGAAAAACAAAGAAATCCCACAAAGACATTTGTGCACTTACTAACTATATTGTGACAACAACACACATTTTCATTTATTGTGCAGTGGAACTGTACAGTACTTACATTGTTATTAATTTAACAAATATGTTTTGGCATCTTTATATATCCACTGTTTCCCACAGGATTTTAAGAGACTATGGTGGGTGGGCCTTGAACCCTCTCACTGGGGGGTCCGGGGGCATGCCCCCCCGTAAGAATGTTTTGTACATTTTAAAGTTAAATGCATTAATTTGATGCAAAATTAAGAGGCTATCTATGAAGAACTTGGTATGCTTGTAAACAGTGTTGTGCTCTAATAAAGTATTTGATAAAAATAGAGCTATAAATGGTGATGAAATAGCAACAAAAAACCAAAAACCCTGAATCAAAGAATAGAAGACAGAATAAGTAATTTCCCTAACATGTTATTTTTGTTTTTTTTACTTTTATAGGACACATATAATATGTTTTATACTTTCTGTGAATATAATCCAATTAATCTTATTTCCATGCTGTATAGACACCTTATTTTGAAAACCGGGCGTTGTGTGTATCCTCGCGTTAAATTCATTAAGTCCAACCAGAGTCTGAACTTAATAAATAATGTTGTATGTGGTTCTCGTATCGCGTAACATGAAGACTTCACAGCCTCTCTTCAGGTAGGACTCTAATACTAATAATACTGCAACACTTGTCTTTGTAAAGAGAGAAACTGACAGAATAAAGTCACTAACCTGCCTGTCAGCACACACTGGTCCATTTCAGTGGATTTACCATGTAGGCTTTAATAGGTGTGCACTCCAAATGTAGGCGCGGCTAGCTTAATTGTCTTCTCACAAACGAGTGACAGAGACAAGCCGTTAACGTTACCATAGTTACCTCAAAAGAAAAGTGGTTGTCTCGAGTCGGAGGCCAAAGTGTCTGAGCGCGCCAGCTTACAGTAGCGCGGAGCAGCGCCTACAAAACACAACGTTAGAGGTCTGTAATATATTATGAGATGGAAAAATATTTTTTGGTTCATTCTGAAACTATGGCGGCGCAAATTAGACTATGGTGGGCCGCCATGGTCTCGATAATTAATGGGAAACACTGATATCCTTTAGTGGCCAACAAACTTACTTACCTATAAAACAAGTAGTCAAATTGGTAGTGATAGTATTCTGTAGGTGTTGTTTATAAGCACATATCCCTTCTCTTGTTAATGCCCCCCCCTATTTACACTGCGCCCATGAAGACCAAGCCAGCTGCCTGCTGTTGCTGCCCAGACAGAGTAAGGGCAGCCAGTGTG
>NC_060169.1:32274623-32367253 GCF_021292245.1 Micropterus dolomieu | reverse complement strand
TTTTTTATAAACACATATCCCCTCTCTTTTTAATTCCCCCCCCCCCCCCCCCTATTTACACTGCGCCCATGAAGACCAAGCCAGCTGCCTGCTGTTGCTGCCCAGACAGAGTAAGGGCAGCCAGTGTGAACCAGACAGCCCCCTTCCAGTCATCCCAGTCAGCTGGTTGATCAGTGGTCAAAGAGGTGACACTGACAGCAGGTAGCAGCGTCCTCGCCCTGCTCAGCTGACACAGAGACATATGGTCTCACTCCATCTCTGGCTCAGACTCTGACTGCCTTTTTCCCGGGACAAACTATGACGTCAGTTACACCTGCCAATAAAAAACAATCTGGGTATTTTGGAGAAGGACAGTGCAAAGTGTGCTGGTATATACATAGTTGGTTAATGCAGATCACCACAGATAGAAGCGCCATGTGATGGATAGAAAGATATCCAAGGTTAGAAATATCATCATGTCATGTGGAAACAACATCTACCACAGGTGGAAAAGTCATTGCAGTGAGTTGTAACATCATAACTCTACAATAACAACACTTCCATTGACCCTTACGATCGATACAAACTGAGGCAGGCCTCACCAGGGGGGCACAGGAGAGTTGAAGGCAGGGTGCAGAGGGGGTTAAAGGAACACAGGTGTTTTTTTTTTTATTGTTGTTGTTGTTGTTTGCTCCGCGTACCAGAACAGTCAGCAGTTTCAGCAGCAACAGTGGCTGTGACAGACAGCTCATGGAGGCAATTAAGGTACTTTAAACCATGTGCCCCTTTGTTGCAATTAGTGTCAAAAATCTTACTTATTCTCAGTGTTGGGGGTAACGCACTACAGAGTAACGCATTAGAGTTCTCAGATTACTTTTTGTGTTGTAACCTAACCGTTAAGCACACATAAGCAACCTGTCACTGTAAAAAAACGTTTGTTTCCGCAAAAATCAGAAAAAGACAATCCCAGATGCATTGCACTGTGCAAACAATTCAAATTCAAGCTGAAGTGCCAGAAACCTTCAGTCTTCATGGACAAACAATTCAACTTATTTCATTTTAGTTGAATTGCAAAAAAAAGACATTTTATACGCAAATTTTTTACGCAAAGGGGATATTCCATCTGTCATGCCTGTTATTAGCCTGTAGAGTTACAGATTATGGGCTGTAGACTAGGCTACGCAATAACAGAGTCCATACATTCAAAGGTAGACGTACAGTAGGCTACATGCATCACCTAAAACCCTATTCTAACAAGCAAAACTGGCCTAACTTCTAGTTTGCTGTGTATTAGTCATGTACTCTTCCCTCCCTTCTACTGTTCAGTCCCATGCTGTCTTTCAGCGCCAGTTCTAATATGATGAGCATTACAGTCATTATATCGCTGGGATCATAAAAGCCATTGCTTCATTACACGCCTGTTTTTTTTTTAAACATTTTATTGCCTTGGACAGCCTTGTTGTCTGTCGATGTTACAGCACCTCCCCACATCACCCCATAAACCCCACCACCACCTCCACCGCAGGCTGCCCACATTTTAATTTCTTGGCCTAATGAAGCGGGAGCTCTCTCCGCCAAGTAGAATCAATGGAAGCCTGCAAGCATGCCGTCGCTTTTTCACTTTAGTCATTACCAAAGCCAGGAGAGCAATTTTATGCTGGGGGTCTGTGTTTTTGTCCCTCCTGGTTTTCATGTGTATTTCTTTATGCATGTTTCCATGTTTTGTGTGTGAGTGTGAGAGCACGCACGTGCATGCAGAACGCCACAATAAACTGTTGGGATTCTTCCCCTACCATTAAAGGTATCAGTTATTACCTTGCAAGAGCAAATCCCGTCATTGTCTTCATCTCCATTAACTAGGTCATATGGATCTCTGCGCTAAAATACGTGTTCACTCACTCACTCACTCACTCACTCACTCACTCACTCAACCCAAACTCAATTTGGTGTTAATATGTTAACATTTGAACCAGCAAATGTCAGTTATTTAGACTTAGGAGTGCTCTGTTTGACTGGGAGGATGTTAGGCCACAGATTAATCCATAAAGACACTTGACATTATTCAAATACTCTGCTATATTTAGTGATTAAATGTCAAAACTTCCACAGCCACAAGGAAGGAGTAACTGCTTCATGATTTATTTAAGGAGCTCCTCTGTCAGGTTGGGTATTCATTGCAGCTTCTCAAATAAAAAAGGATTTCATTAGATTAGAAACCTTTAATATCCTCCCCGAGGCCCATATGATTTCACCCAACTTCCCCTCACAATACAGCCGAGCAATAAAAATAAACACGGGGGAATCACTGTCTGATCTTGCTGAGGGGGAGAAAAAAGCGGTACGTCACTGTTTTCCCTCTCTGCTCGACTGAAAAAGACTGATCTTGTGACTTCCGTTTTTGCTGTTGCGCTTTGTATTATCGTCTACTAATTTACCACAATTACTGAAAGTCTTTCATCTCCTGCTTTTGTTCGGCCATATGTTCACATAATATGATCATCACATATCAATGTCATTAGGTAAAGTTTGGGAGACAAAATCAAGCTCTTTGCCAGGAAACAATATGATGTATAAATTACAGTGTGGTAACTGTGATAATGCATCACTTCTGTTTGATCTGACTGAATTAATTACTAATGTGGCGGGCTTAATCTTGGACTCGTGCTTGAGTAAGCATATCTATCATACTGTATGTTTGAATGCATGTGTACAAACACGTGCGTTCGTGTGTGCTTTTGATCTCATCACTCTAGTGTGTTTTTGGAGGCTTTCTTTAAATTACTTTATTTTACCATTCTTTTCACTTAACCTCTGCTCTTCTTCCAAGCTGTCTTTAGGAAATAAACATTTACTTATAGATGATTGAAACGTCCCCTCCAGTTTAATCAGCAGCTAACATGCCATCACAAAACCTCCAGATGAATCTCTTTAATGTGATGCATGACGTGTGTGTGTGTGTGTGTGTGTGTGTGTGTGTGTGTGTGTGTGTGTGTGGTGGCATTTTTGCAGCATTGACTAGATGCTGTTGATATTCTCTGTGCAGTTCCTCTCTCTTCCTCTAATCAGCGTTAGAAAAGAAGACAGTACACTGATTGCCTCGGGCCAACAACAGCACAGTGGTCTGCTGATAAGGCTGACGGCCAGCAAAGGCCTCACTCTGTCCTGAGAGACAACATCATGGCAGTGCTGAGCATAGACCAAAGGACTCCAGCCTAAAGATAACTCAACAGTGAATTGATTTTTAAGCATGGCCACCTGGTCTCAGAGTAACTGCTGACAAGGGCATTAATGTGTAGGCTAGTTAATACTTATTAGATTAACATCTTTTACCATTTCAAATCAGCACACTTTGAATGGCAGGTGTATTCTCATGTATCCTTTTTTTTGTTTTTTTTTTACCTTCAATTGAAATTGTGAGTGTGTCCAAATGTGCATGTTCGTGCGTGAGACAGTATACCAGTATGTGTGCGTCCATGTCTAGCATTGTGTTTACTGGCCACAAATGAGCTGGCAGCAGCTTCTCAGGTCTCGCTCTCTCTCTTCACTTTTCTCTGCCAGCCACCGCACAGTGGTCATTTCCAGCACTCCCATCCACTCTGGATGGCAGTAATCATAGTCACCCATATGGCAGGCAGTCAGCCTCTTAAACCGCATTGAAACATCACTCAACGGTCATTTAATGAGAGCTTGACTGAGCAGCATTGCATTAACGCTTCAAGCTTGCTCTTATCCTCTGAAAAGTATTCAACCTGGATCTTGGTTTATCATTCCTTTGCTTTTATGACACAGTCTGTATGTGGAGGAGCATAATTACTATCGTCCTCAACTCACTTCTGCCCACTGTGAGTCAGTTACTCCATGTCCAAACCATAGGACCTGAGCTACCACATATACACTGCTCAAAAAAATAAAGGGAACACTAAAATAACACATCCTAGATCTGAATGAATGAAATAATCTCATTAAATACTCCTTTCTTTACATAGTTGAATGTGCTGACAACAAAATCAAACAAAAATGATCAATGGAAATCAAATTTATCAGGCCATGGAGGTCTGGATTTGGAGTCACACTCAAAATCAAAGTGGAAAACCACACTACAGACCGATCGAACTTTGATGTAATGTCCTTAAAACAAGTCAAAATGAGGCTCAGTAGTGTGTGTGGCCTCCACGTGCCTGTATGACCTCCCTACAACGCCTGGGCATGCTCCTGATGAGGTGGCGGATGGTCTCCTGAGGGATCTCCTCCCAGACCTGGACTAAAGCATCCACCAACTCCTGGACAGTCTGTGGTGCAACGTGGCGTTGGTGGATGGAGCGAGACATGATGTCCCAGATGTGCTCAATTGGATTCAGGTCTGGGGAACGGGCGGGCCGGTCCATAGCCTCAATGCCTTCCTCTTGCAGGAACTGCTGACACACTCCAGCCACATGAGGTCTAGCATTGTGTTGCATTAGGAGGAACCCAGGGCCAACCGAGCACATGGAGGGCTGTGCGGCCCCCCAAAGAAATGCCACACCACACCATTACTGACCCACCGCCAAACCGGTCATGCTGGAGGATGTTGCAGGCAGCAGAACGTTCTCCACGGCGTCTCCAGACTCTGTCACGTCTGTCACATGTGCTCAGTGTGAACCTGCTTTCATCTGTGAAGAGCACAGGGCACCAGTGGCGAATTTGCCAATCTTGGTGTTCTCTGGAAAATGCCAAACGTCCTGCACTGTGTTGGGCTGTAAGCACAACCCCCACCTGTAGACGTCGGGCCCTCATACCACCCTCATGGAGTTTGATTCTAACCGTTTGAGCACATGCACATTTGTGGCCTGCTGGAGGTCATTTTGCAGGGCTCTGGCAGTGCTCCTCCTGCTCCTCCTTGCACACAGACAGAGGTAGCGGTCCTGCTGCTGGGTTGTTGCCCTTCTACGGCCTCCTCCACGTCTCCTGATGTACTGGCCTGTTCCTGGCAGCGCCTCCATGCTCTGGACACTACGCTGACAGACACAGCAATATTTAAGGCCTCAAATTGAAAAGTAGGTTAATATAAATAAGTTAGATTTTTATATACATTTAAATGTAATATTAAAATGAATTCCCTGTTAAACTTTTAGAATTAGCTTCATTATAAAATCAACAAATATTATACCCATACATTGATTAAATATCTAATCTCTTAATATCTGTATAAACATTTGTTGAGGCAGAACACCACAGTTTAGCAAATTTTCTCTCTAATTATGAAAGCACACAATTTTTTTGAGTTTGTAAAAACAGCTTCTTCTACATTTGCTGATTGAGTCAAACAAAAAGTGATGGGCCAATGAAATAAGACATGCTTATGTTCTATTGTGTTACATTGCACTTGCACCTTTTACCTACATGAAGCTGAATGAAAGATATTAAAATGTTTTGGTCTCATATGGTGACACCCCCAGATGTCTTATGGGGTGGGTTAGGTTTGCTTACTATGCTCATTTGTAGTTTTTAGTATTGGGTTAGGTTTGCTTGCTGTGCTCATTTGTAGTTTTCTAGTGTTGGGTTTGCTTGCTGTGCTCATTTGTAGTTTTTTAATATTTGGTTGGGTTTGCTTGATGTGCTCATTTGTAGTTTTCTAGTGTTGGGTTTGCTTGCTGTGCTCATTTGTAGTTTTTAATATTTGGTTGGGTTTGCTTGATGTGCTCATTTGTAGTTTTTAGTATTGGGTTGGGTTTGCTTGATGTGCTCATTTGTAGTTTTTAATATTTGGTTGGGTTTGCTTGATGTGCTCATTTGTAGTTTTTAATATTTGGTTGGGTTTGCTTGATGTGCTCATTTGAAGTTTTTTAGTACTGGGGTGATTAGGAGTAGAGAGATCAGCTTCCAACTTTCAAGCTTCTATGGAAATTGGAAACCCACTCTTTGGCATTCCTTGGCCACATCATTAACGTGACATGCACCCACTACTACAACCGCTGCCTGGCACCCCTACAAAGAGGCCACAGTGTACATCAGTACCTGTGTTCATGTAGTGTGTCCATCTGGTTTGGAGGAAACTGACATCAGTGACATCACAGCTTGTGTGATACATTTCAAAGTAATTGGTAATATGCTGTGGCTGTCTTTCTCAGACATGCTGGTCGTATTTAAAGCTATTAGTCGCAGTTCTGGTGAGTGTCTCTCTGGTGACTCTCCCCTGCACCTGCTCTCTCTGTTTAACATTCATGAATAGTTTAAGCATCCAGCATCTGGCGCACACCTTTTTAGAATACACAAACACACACGCATCTAAATTGATAATTTAGCATTGTTGGGAGTCTCAAAATTTATACTTTCTTTAAATCTAGCAAATCAGAGCCAACTAACGGTGGAATTAGATACTTTTCACATGTATGCAATGCAAATCATCTTGTTTTAAACATTTTTCAAATCCAGTGTTATTATGATAGTAGGAATTATAGCCCGAGTGATACAGGAGTTGAGGCCAATAACTATTCTAACTCT
Organism: Micropterus dolomieu; assembly: GCF_021292245.1. Lineage (NCBI taxonomy): Eukaryota > Metazoa > Chordata > Actinopteri > Centrarchiformes > Centrarchidae > Micropterus > Micropterus dolomieu. Next base: position 32,360,794 of record NC_060169.1, on the reverse strand, counting down.
TACACAATATGCGTTCCTGGTGTGTTATTTCCTAATTGCGTATGAAAAAGTGTAGAAAATGGTTATTTCCTCACAAACTTTGCCTTTGTGACCAGGACAGTGATATTTTGAAATTAACCCATTTCCAATTAGAAACCTGGCAATTTTGTGTCTTTTCTTTCACATAAAGGCAGAAAAAAACAACATATAAATCCAAATTAACATTTGGCTTTGATCTTTGCTTCAGACAGCTTAGGGAAGAAGTCTTGAAGGTACTTGAAGGCTGCCGACTTCTTATCTAGAGCTCTGACAAATTGTTTCATAAGGTCCAATTTGATGTGCAGTGGTGGCATCGGGGCCTTCTGGGGTTCCACCAGCCTCAAAGCTGTGCTGCTCCATAATGGTTACAAGTACAACAGCATCAACAGCATGAAGACCTTGCTGGATGCCTTGAAGTATGATGATTACGGCTGGGAGGCGCCAGGACTGGCTAAAGAGTTCTCTGTGGGTAGGAACAATGTCAAGTGAGAGCCAGTGGTTGACCCCCCAGAAGGGGTATAATGTTAATGTTCTTTTTGTTTTGTTTTTTTCTCGTTTCAAATTTTAATTGAAAATAGGTAAATTTCAAAACATCTCTGCCCCGGCCACAAAAGCAAAGTTTGTGGGGAATAATAGCCATTTTCTATACTTTTGAGATGTAAGAAATTAGGAAATAACACAAAAATAGAAAAAAAAATCTACATTAACATAAACAGCATTTCTTTTTTCAAAGAATTGTGACCAAGATGCATACTAAGGGAGACATTTTACAGTACATCAACTTGGTGATGCTCTCTCGTGAACAAACTGACAATGTTAACACTCTCTCTTTACTGCAATTTCCCGTTACTTATCAGCCAACATAACCACATATATCTGCAGTAAGAAGGAATAAGTATACAGGTTTGTCTGTATACAGGTATACAGACAAAACTAAACAAAATATATTCATCAAAGAGACAAAGACGATACGGCGACAATGTCCTTAGACGCTGACTATGACTATATTAACATGCAATAGCCTATTGTTCACGAAAAACAACAAGACTAAAATGTAATTCATAAAATAAAAACGTTAATAAAATCTCTTTCTTTTTGTCAGTATAATGAGGAGACAAAATATTACAGGCCATATTTTCTTCCTCTAAATTTTCACTTGAACAGTGTTTTTTTATTTTTTTTTTTCATCCTGTGCTTTGAATGCTGAAAAACACTACGAACTTGAAGCGACATATCAAGGCTAAGCACATGGGAATTGAGGCGAGTTAATGTTTTTCGAATCATATCTCTATTTTGGTTAGAGAAGATTGAACAAAATGCTAATCAAAATTATTCTAATGAGTTAGAAAATACTAAAATGATGGTTAATGACTAAAACTAGACTAAAATACTTTTGATTTTCTTTTGCATAAAAACAGACTAAAATACCCAGACTTTCAGTAAACTTGTCAGACTTGACCAAAAAACTAACAAGGACATTTGACACATGACCAAGACTAAGACTAAATTTTATGGCTGACAAAATGACACTATTACAGGAATACATATATAGCTATAGATACAAATACACCCTCTTCTTTATTTGTGTTTTCCATGTTTGCTTCCCTTTGAGACAGTGTTACTACATTATAATATGCATATAGTGGATTAGACACTTGATTCCCACTGCAACACGTCCACCGAATAACTTATTGTCATAGGTCCTGCTTTACCATCCATATGTTGTAATAGAGCCGACGCCAGTTATATTTTCCTGCTTTTTTGCCCTTTGCCAATCACATGCCTGATCTAGGTAATAAGAGAATTGGAGCTGTATTTGTGTATGAATTTGCCATTGTGTTTTCCAATGTCTGGTTTATAACAGTACGCAGAATCAATGATTTGAAATGTGCCATGGTTTGCCATGGTCATGGGTCAGTATCCTGTACCTGGGGAAGACAATGTACAAACACTTTATTATTTATTTAGAAAAACAAATGTCTGTAGACATCACATACACCAATCAGCCATAACATTATGACCACTGACAGGAGAAGTGAGTAGCACTGATTATTTTGTTACCATGGCACCAAACCTGCAGCTCTCGTGAGGTGTTCCTGGTCTGCAGTGGTCAGTATCTATTAAAGTGGTCCAAGGAAGGAAAAGCAGTAAGCGACAGCTGGGTTATTTTGCGCTATGGGAAGAAGGAAAGCTGGCAGAGGCATTGATGATTTGGAATGGTTTGAGAAACACAATGAGTTCAAGGTGTTGGTTTGGCCTCTAAATTCCCTGCATCTCATCTAGGAGCATAAATTCCCTGTATCTCATCTATGTGTTACATCCTCCAAAATGATCATAGTTGAATCAGCAAATCTCTCAGTTTCCACAAGAACTGAACATTATAACCTTCACAAAATGAGGACTTATTGCAGGACTGATTATTAGTTGGGTATTGGACTGCATTAGTTTTAGCTAGATGTATCTAATAAAGTGGTGGCACCAAACACATGGACTGCAATTAGACTATATTAGATTAATTAGAGACTGCCATTATTATTTCGTTCATAGCTTGCACCAGTCAGAAATAATTACTGTATCGACCTGTACATTCTGTTCTGAATGGTGATACATGCTATTCATTAGTTGCCACTAGTGATGGTGTTAGACTGAGTATTAGGGATGTTTCTTTATTTCTCTATTTCTCTCTTATCTATCTCTTTTTATAACACCTTCCTCTTGTGTATTATTTGTAATTCACATTAATGAAAGCAGAGAGTCTGTCACTGGTTAGAACTCTCTTAAAATGAACTCACTGGGAATATATGGCCAGCCACAGCACAATAAACCTTTTCTTCTGCAAAATGAAAAGCAATAGCAAATTTATTTCTGTTGCTTTAAGTCACAAGCATTTGGTGTGATCGTGGGAAGATGGAGTGAAAGAAAAAGAGGCATAAATGAAGAGTCAAAGCTTAACCCAATGCTAATGTGTTAGAGGAATTATGCAGCTGCTAAAGAAAATGGCATTCATGTCAAGCGAGAGGTGATAATGGTCTCAGCAGGGTCTTTTAAAGTGCTCTCTCTGGCATGTTGTTTGTTTTTATGCAGTTTAGTATGTGTACCTCTTTAGTTTGGCTGTTTCCTGTACATCAGTCAATAGTACCACTGCAGCAAGGCCCCCTTGAGGGCCCTATTACCTTAATATTAGAATTGTCAAGATGAGGAAAAGGTGCCTTATTAGCAATTGGTTAAAAGAGTTTGAGGGCTTCTTCAGTACCTGTGTCTGAGAATGGCATTACACACACACAGGACCTGATTCTAAAACCCAGCTTTGTAGTACATAGGGCTGCCCCCAACTAAAGATTTTCCTAGTCGACTGGTAGTCGTTAGTTCAAGCCACTAGTCACATGTTTAGGATATTAATCTATGAATTTAAACATATACTTTGAAGCATCAGAAAATAGTTTGAGTTCCCTCAAAACATGGAAATAAATAAGTTCCAGGTTGCTCCTCTCCTGATTTATCGCCTCTCCTGGCCCCGTCTGAACCCACAGTGTCTTTGTTGTCCCTGGAGTACTGTATTCCCTTTCTTCCCTTTCTTCAAACTGGCCTCCGTTGGTCTTGGGGGATGTGTTCAGTTCCAGTCTGTGTTCACTGGTAGGCTGCTGAGCCCGGTTCTGTATCCTGCTCTCACAGCACTGGTTCTGGTGCTCATTCCAGCGCTTGGCAGCTTTCCTCACTTGGTTCCTCACCCTAAGCCTTAAAACCTCTTCCTCTCGGAGGGCCAAAGCTCCTGAGCAAGTGGTGTAAGCAAACACCAATACTGCCCCAGTACTCCAAGCTCCCAGTCCGGGTAGAGTCAGCTAATAGGACTGCTAACTACCTAATGGCAGAGCCTACAGGTGTCAGCGTGTGTCATGTCTAATAATACATCCATGAGTATAGATCATCCATATCCATGGGCATGGCACAGACAAGCAGTGAAGTAAGTGACTTTCGTGTTACAGGGAGAGATCCGTGTTGAAATGTCCTCTAAAACTGTCGACCCTGCCCTTACAACAAGGCGCAGCTCCCGAATGGAGTTTGAGGTTGCTGATTTTTTCTACGACTAACTGACCAATGAAAACTTGGTCGACTAAGACTTCTCATCAACAAACGGTTTAGTCAATTATTAGCCCTAGGAGTTTATTATCAGACCAAATGATTATACATGATTTTATTGGTATAAATTAAATTCAGACTGGAACAACTTTGATTGTTTTTTGCTTAGTTGAGATTATTTAAGTAATATTTTGGTGATTTGTTTCTGTAACCCCTTGTTGACACCAGTAGAGCTGATTAAAACAAGACCTAAAGTGTGCCTTACTATCACACCGGGCTACTGTGTTAAAAGTGTATTAAACAGGATCCTGAGTTCTTAGCTGTTGATGGCGAGCTGGCTAAATATTCCCTGTTTACTAATAGACGTTACAGTGACTTCAGGCAGGACAAGTAGGTATAGACAAAAAATAAAAACAGTATGTGTAAAGAAACAATAATAGCGCAGTGCCTCCACTGTGGAACCACTAAGCTCACCTTAAGAACTGTACTGAAGTTCCCCAGAGTAACTGTAAGTATTTATAAGTAATTCAAATATGAAGAACAACATTATATAGTATAAAAAAGGGAAAAACATTTATTTTTACTTATTTTCCTGGTACTCTCAAAAAAAAAGGGTATTCCTTTGAAACAAGTTTGTATCAAACCGAAACACCAAAGTGTTGAGTTCAAAGTTTAAACCTTATAATGAACTCTTAATAAATGGGCAAATAGCCTAAAGATGCTTTATCAACTATATTAATCTTCAAAATAACACTTTCCCTGTTTTGTTTCTCTCAGGATGGATAAAGAAATATTTAACGATGTGTATGTAATAGATGAAAATAAATGTAACCTGCACAGGTATCAATAACAAAGGTACCAATTCAATATAACAAAGTCCCAAGTACAGAAATATGTACATTTCCGATCAAACCTAAAAGAAATTTTCCGATTTTTCCCAAGCACTTGGATTTGTAAACTTCGGGGCCCATGTGGTGGTGCACATATGTAAGAGAAATCCTTTAACTCCTTGGTAGTACAGATCAATGTTCAGAAAAAGTCTCCCCTTACTCACAAAATTCCGTCACTCTGACACTCCGACCATTCAAAAGAATCCACAGGCTGGTAGATGATGCAGCAAGATGGCGAGGTGCAGTAGGTAGATGTCCGTGCGCGATGTAATTCCCGTGGCCGGGGTACCTCCTCACAGCGATGCTATTTAGCAGGCTAACTCCCACGGCTCCACTTTCTTTCTAGTCTTCTAGTTACAAACTTCGCTCCTTGTCCAAGCTGGTTGTCTCTCACCACAGTTCAAGCCAATGTCCAGGTCCAACAGTTTCCACTTTTCCAATTTTATTATGTGTTATTGCAAACACGAGCGGGGGACTGACCAAGCTACTTATCACTTTCACTGGGAAAAAACAAACGGCTGAGCCCGCGACGGCACAGAAATTAACTGCAAGGTAATATTTGTGCCCATACATATATGTACTTAAGTATACAAATATTAATTCTCTCCGACATCAACTAAGAGTTTTACCGCACATTGATACACAGCTGTATTCCTCCCGCACGTGCGTCTTCCCCCATTACTTCTCTTCTGACATCTTTTCTTCCCTCCCCTCAGGTGGTCACTAATTGGCTTAGTTTACATCAATAAAAAAAACTGAAATCACATTGGCTAAGTTATCATGACACTGGCATTCACAAATAGCAAAGCATCATGGTAGGTGTCGTTTTTCCCATTAGGAAAAAAACAGTCTTAACCATATTCAGTAGGCCCTACACTTTGTTTTGGAATAATATCTCCACACCGAGGAAAGGAGTAGCTAAATTGTGGATTACATGTCTATTCATAGAAATAATGTGATTTGCTAATGTAAATGCTTTTCTTAACGTAATTGTGAAAAGTATTCCAGGTCTCAGTTTGCACTCAGGGTACTGTAGATGAATTCAAAGTCTAGAAATTGTTGTTAGGTGGGCAATTTAGGATTGAACTTGAATCATATTTTTATTTGACTTTAGTGTTTAAAGTTTCACATAAAGTCATTTTGTGCTCAAGTGTTCCTGAGTCTAGCAAGCCACCATGAAACCATCAGAAAGGAGTATTATTGGAGTGCTTTAACTGCACTGAAAAGGATTGTTGTTGGTAATGAAAGTCCCCCGCACTATTGCTGTCAGTCCACCGAGGCAAGCGTTTGTTGTTAGCTTAAAATTGTTCTTTCAAATTTCCATCATGTATTTTTTTTAATTACCATTACACTGGAATACCCGCAAATGTGTAAGCACCATCTGCCATGTATAGAGCAATTTTGATCTGAGCCCTTGATGCACAGTACTCGTTGTTTTTCCATGTGACAGAAATGGTAATGGTAAAAGCTAGATAAGCTAGATATTGTAGGTTTCATTTACACCTAAACTGCACTGCTGCTGGAAGGTCTTCACTTGAGATGTTCAGTTTTGGCTGTCTTTTTTCTTACAGTCATTTCTTCCAGCTCCTTGACAAAAAGTGCAAGAAATATCCAAATCTAGATGTAGACCAAATTATATTGGACAAGGACTTAGTAACTGGTTGCTAACCTTGGTGAATTAGTCAGCACTGCAAATAGCACTTCGATACTTAAGTTGCTTAAGCAGAACAGCAATTGTGAGCATGGGATTGTGCAATGCACTTTGTATTATTGTATTTTATAGTGTTTATGTCTACCTGCCAGATGGAAAGTACAGCAAAACCATGCATTACTTTGCCAGTGTGAAAACGACATTGTAGCTAATAGGATGATCAATACCAGATGTCTGCAACAATTTAATGGCCTTTACTTCAAATTGAATTAGTTTACAACAGGAAAATGGTAATTCATTTAGTGACGTTTTTTCATACTGACGGAGTAATGCCTCCTTTTTTCCTTTTTTCTTCTCGCTCTGTTATTAAATGTTGACCCTCTTTCTAAAGAAGTAGCAGCAACCAAATTCTGAAATTTACTATTCCTAATTAACCAGTGTTTTATTGGTTAACTCTGATTGATGGTTCGTTTTTTTGGATGTTGTTGCAGTGGGTACCAGTGCTGTCGGATTTCCAACAGAGGGAAACGGTTTGGGGCTTTGTGCAAGGGAAACCCAGCTCACCCCTGACCCTGCACATTGGGGACTACAACCTGGACGGCTTCCCTGATGCCCTGGTGGTCCTCCGCAACACCAGTGGCAGGTAGGAGAAATGTTTGATGAGTGGTGTTGTGAAGAAAATCTACCTGTGTAAGAGTTACGTAGATAATGATTTGGTCATTATCTTTTTATTTCCAACTATACACACAGAAAGGTGGTGTAAGTTGTTGTTCCTCTAGGACCTTATTTAAGATAATGTCTAGTAAATGAATGAGATATTGCTGAAATTAAACTAATCCTTACTTGGCAGGGGATCCCTTGGAATTCTGTCAAGTAGGTCCCTGAACCCCACTACAACTAATCGTTTCAGTACTATGCCTCACTTCATGAGCCATCGGTGCAGAGGCACACAGTCTCTGTGTCTGTGTCCACTTGCAGGGTCTGCTAATGTAGCACACAGTTGCATACACATTAGGTTTGCATTGTTATTACGCTGGTTTCAGCAAATCAATGTCAGGAGCATCCCCTCAATTCCCATGAACACTGGCTTTATTTGTTACCCAGATTTGAATTTATCATGTAACATTCCACATTTTGATGAGATTATACGAACTACAGTATTCCAGCAGAACACGAAGTGAAATTGATTGGAGCCTAATAACTCAAGATGCATACTTAAATGGCTTATGTAAATCTGTTTGGCTTTCAAAAGTATAAATGTTTTTTTTTTTTCAAAGGCGCCTCATGGAGGATGGATTTACTCATTAAATTACTGTGAAATTACTGTACTTGCAGTGACATGGCTCATGCTGGGAAAAATGTCTGCATTACAAACAGTGGCCCCATTAATATGGTGTTTTCGGTCTACAGTTTACAGGCTCATGTTTTTGGAAATTAAAAGCAATTCACTCTGATAGACTGGTCAGTGATCAAACAATGTAGAGCAGGGATAATTAAATATAATCATTGTTTAAAAATACAATTAATGTAGGCTGTACTTTTTAATGTGTATGTGCATAAGCAAAAAATTATTTGATTTACGTAGTGCATACAGAGATGGACCTGCATTCTTTACCTGTTTAAGATTACAATCTTTAAAGAACAGCTCTCGTCCTCATACCCAAGTAATAGCAATTTATTCATAGCACAGAAGTTTTCAAAAGTAGATTAATTAAACTCTTCTCATTATTAATTCATGTCAGCTGAAGCATAAATTAGGCATAAATTAATGAGATTGCTGACATTTTGACATTCATGACACAGTGCTAAACTGTCCTTGGCTACAGGATGTAGAGTTTAAAATGATTTGGACTGAGCAATAAGAATATATGACATTGTAGTATAATGAAGAAGTGATTGCCATCCAGTTTACAAGAGCACAGACTGGGAGAAAAGACAGCTAAGGTGAGTGTGTTCTTCAGCTTACGGTCATGGCAACTGATAAGCTAGCCCTTTAAAAATCACTACAGCATGTGCTAGGACGTAAGCATCATGGACACTAGGGTGTGGATTTGTGTATGTATGTGTGTGTTTGTTGAAGGCCCTGTGTGGATTATTTGGCCTCAGAGATGAAGATAAGATGGCTGAAGGGATCAGGGCTGTGATTGTCTATGCATACTGATTGTTCCCTGGTGTGAGTGCGTGTTCCTTAGGGAGAGTGTTTGAGTGCTTCTTGTGCCAGAAATAGTGAGATGTTTGGTAAAAGCTTCACACACGCATACATTTGAACCCTACTTTCTTGTCTAAGCTCTATATAATCACCAGTAAGTCCTGTCGGGCTTTACCCTTTGCAGTCACCCTCATCTAGAAATGACTTCTGTCACACCAATTCTAATCACACAAGCTATAGCTTTTTTCCTTCCCTTCATCTGTTTACTTCTTATTTTAAGCCTGAGCATTGTAATCCTGTACTGGGCCACGGACGTTATTGTGGAACTTCGTTCCAATACAATCTGACTCCAGCAGTAACATTTAAAACCAAATCATCGGCATATGGAGGATGGAGAGAGAGAGAGATGAATACAGGCCAGGGTGGTAAAGAGAAATTAATGGTTTAAAGGTTAGAGAAGTCTTAAGATGTCTGTGTTTTAATCCCTGAACCTGGAAAATCAAGACCTCTTGTAACTGCAGTTGTGCCCCCAGAGCAAGGCTAGTAAACCCCAAATAGCATCTAACTAGGAAATTCTCAGGTGTGAGCACAGATCCATCCATCCATCGTAAACCGCTTATCCTGCGTACAGGGCCTGGAGCCAATCCCAGCTGACATCGGGCGAAAGCTGGGGTACACCCTGGACAGGTCGTGTAGGCACAGATGCTAGGTGTATTAAGTAGTGCTGCCAGAGGTCAGTTCATAAAGTAGTACTACTGATCTGCATTGTTTCATTATAGTTAAGGCACAAGGTTTCAGAGGTCATCTTTGATCGGTAGGATGTGCTTGTTTTTATTAAGGCATTTGTTCAAATGCATCGTGTCGACTCACCTGCTTTGGATTCAGCAGCATTCTGCAGTCTGTCCTGCATCGTGCCTCGCTCTGTCTTTAATTTCCTTGTAACCAAATGCTCTCTGCTTACCAAATATTGGTACAGCCTGCAGCTGGTCTATTTTAACTCCCACTGCCTCTCCATCCCTCCCTTTCTTTCTCTATCTCTTCTCTGTCTTGCCTCTTCATCCCATCTCCTTCTTCATTCCAAGTGGCTATTTATAGCTGCTTTTAGATCAAAGTCCTGCCAGTCCGTGTCACTCTCCCTCGCAGCAAAATGATTTAAGTGTTCAAAATGGGAAGACAGAAGGAGTAGAGGGTGTGAGATTAGAGTAATCGGGTAGAATCAATCGGACAGTGAGCAGATGGAGGGAGAAGGAATAAATAGAGAGTTAGGAAGTTCATGAATGAATGCATGAGGTCACTGTGATATAGCTAAGTTTGTTGACAAAAAAAAACAATGATTTGGTGGGTTGGTATGTCTTGTTAGTGCTTTTTTGTTGATTGCCCTACTTATATTACTATTTTTGTACCATATATGGTAATATGGCAATGTGCATGATACTGTTCATCATTTGAAGATGTGACTATGTACTTGAATCAAGCCTCCATCCAATTTCCATCACTTCTTCCATCTGGAGGAGGTGGCAGCAAGCTCAGCAGAGTCCAGAAATCGTTCTTTACAGCAACAACCTCCAGCTTGTCTTGGGGGCTGCCAAAGCGTTCAAAGGCCACTTGGGCTACTTAATCCCTTCAGCATGTTTTTGGTCTGCCCATGGTCTCCTCCCAGTGCCCCCAATACCTCTGCAGAGACCCCTTTACATTCCCTTTCCATCCGGCATACGTTTTGGGTGATCAGATTGCAGTCGGATAGTGCTTGACCACATGAGAGTACAGGTGTAAATGCACCCAAGATGCATTGAGGATGTGATCCAATCACCTCAGGAGGTGGTCAGGGACATATTGTGATTAGAGCCAGACCAATATGTTTTTTTGGGGGTCGATGCTGATATTAAAGTGAAAAAGAGCCAATTTATAAGCTGATATTTAGATTTAGAAAATTATTTGGATAGTAGACCTTTGTCCTTTTATAAACGTGTGGGCAATATTTTTTTCCTAAATGGATTATGTTAATAAATAGATTACAGTCTCAACAACTGAACATGTAAACAATTGCACATCAATAAATATTTGCTGCTAGAAGGTGCAACTTTTTCAGCCGTCTGTAGACAGAGAAAGTGACAGAATAAGCATGTGTATTTTACCTTGCACATAATCTTTACCAGCACTCTTTTAATTCTATCTACAGCTACAAGAAACCGTTTCTCAACCACTATCTGGCTTTAAAACATGTCATCTATGATACAGTGACCTGCAGTTGAATACTACATGTCTACAACCACTACTTGCAGATTTCACTCCTACTACAACTACATTATAACTAAAACATTTCACATTTGAAAGAGGGGCTAGAGAACTTTGTATTTCAGGAAGTCGTGTTAGATACTTGTTCAGCTCACATTTATTTACATGTCACAATCACTTCTGTCAACAGTGTAGCTTCCACCACTCAACTACCGTAACATTTAACACACAGGCTGTGTGAGCCTGGAGGAAGCCGGGAGAGGGCAGTGAGAAACGGGAAGGTTAGCAAATATGGTCATGCAGAGAAGAAGTAATGAAGGCTATTTTTATTATTATTTAAGTAATGTAATTAACGTGACAAATGAAAAACTCACTGGTAACATGGTAACACAGCCACTTTCCTTCATTATTTCTGCCTACTCTGGTAGACTGTGGTGAGCTGATGGTTTTCTTTTGTGGTTTTTGTGCTATGGCAGTATTTTGAGCAGGGGAGCAGCAGAGCTAATATCGGCCGGCCAATAAATCGGTCAGCACTAACTGTGATCACATTGAACAGAAGTGTAAATGCAATTGTGTTGTCAATCCACATACAACAACAACTTAAGCAGAAATACGTAGAGGTTGCAGTACATCAATACAGCAATCAATATATCTAATGCTCTGAAACAAAAATAAAAAAAAAATCCGGTATCTGTGGCTATTGCAGGACTCTAATAAGCATGGCATATCATTTCATTCTGACCGAATAACATCATTGGCTGGCCTACCTGCCTGCCTACCTATCCACCCACCCAACTGGATCTCAGTGTGAACACTCTGGACACATATTATTTACCAGGTGTAAATATATTCAGTTTGCAATCAGTAGTGCCCGAACGATTTATTGGCATGCAGATATGATCTAATTGCGGATAAATCAGGATCAGCGTTTATAACAGCCGATTTATGACTACTAAAAAAATGAAACAGATCCTTCACTCATGTCATGATTGTTGCATAGTTAGCTGATAGGAGTCTAACGGAACGGAGAGTAGCTGTGTTACCGGTCATTCATCACGTAAATACATAACGTAAATAACAATAAAAATAGCCCCTATCAATTCCCCTCTTCTGAAAACATCCATGACCATATTTACATACCCTCCCGTTTTTCACTGCCCTCTCCTGTAGATTTACTGCTGAAACAGAGTGGCAGTTCTAGTGAACTGTACTATCTTCTCCCTAGTTCATCACTTCTAAATATTTTCTAACATCACTGACTGCAGCTTACGCTGCACATTGCAAAATTAGATTCCCCCAAAGCTAGCTAATGCCATGTTTATCAGTGGAAGAGTGGTTAAACAATATTATTTAACATATTCTAAATATATCTGCGAGCTACTAATCTGTAGTTACGGTCAGTGCATAAAAAATGATTAAACCAGTGGGGACATGTAAATAAACGTGAGCTGAACAAGCATCTAACACGTCTTACTGCCAAACAAAGCTATCTAGCTCAATTTTTAAATGTGCAACACTGGTGCGTAATCTCAAAGTTGCAGGTCCTTGTTTTCAACAGCATTGTTTCCTCTGGGTCACTGTATCACAGATAGTGGTTGAAAAATTCTTGTAGCTTTGGATAGACTGAAAAGCGTGCTGGTAAAGTGATAAACTAATTTGAATATGCTACATTGAAAATTATGTCATTATGGCAGATTATGTGTAAAGTAATAATATCTGCTCGACAAAAATATATTGGCTTCGTAGCAGAGCCCTGTTTATCATTATAATGAGAGAGATATAGATATATATAGATATATATAGATATATATAGATATATAGATATATATAGATATATAGATATATATAGTAATGATATGAGTAATAATATATATGGTGGTGGTATTATTGTTGTTATTATTAGTACTGGTAGAAGTATATTATAATAGTCAACATCAGTGGTTCTCAAACGTTTTCACATCAAGGACCCCTAAACTAACACAAATTAGACCACTAACCCCCATTTGATAAGATTTTGTCCCAGGGTCCCCCATCTGATAGGATTTTTGCTTTCAGATGTTTTATTACAAAAAGTAGATGAAACCCATGACTAAAATAGTCACACATCCTGTCACTGTGCTACTTATGGATAGAATTATAACACAAATGAAGTATTTCCCTTTTTGCTGGGGACCCCCTGGAACCTCCTCATGGACCCCTGGGGTTCCCCAGACCCCACTTTGAGAACCACTGAGCTACATACACTATTTCCTTTAATGTTCATTAATAGTAGGACTCTGTAGTTTATAATGGATCTTTAAATCTTGTTTATGTTTTAAACATTTGACTGTTATTTATTAAAACTGTTACGTTATCTTGGTCTCATAACATAACAAATATTAGGCATAATCTGTCTTTATGTTTCTGAAAAAAAAAGGGGGGAAAGAATATCAGCCGATTCATCAAAATCGGTGTCTGTCTTAAAAGTCCCATATAGGTAGGGCTTTAAAAATCATATTCGCATACAATGTAGTTGATCTATAAATAGACTCCAGGGTCCAGACACCTTGTGAAAGAAACTTTGATCTCAATCTTCCAGTCACTAGTTCAAAACAATAGCTGAACATTGGAAAGTACATTGAGTTGTAAATTGAAAGCTTTGCCTCCAACACCCATAACTGATGTTCCATCTTACCTTGTTAAATTATCTTATTGAGTAGATCATTCTTTCAGGTCAAGAGATAAAGACATTTACTGTGGCGCAAATAATGGAAGAACCCACCGATCCTGAAGGAAAAGAGTCAACTCTACATCACTCTTCAGTTGTTCGTCATCTTGCAGTGCTCTCCATTTTGGAAAACGAATGCTTGTGTGCGTTTTGGTGCATAGATTATCAGTTTTCTCTCTTAGCAGGTTTATTTAACTTGCAATTTCTATTGATTAAATTTGAAGTTTTAATTTTTGTAAGTGGTGCATAGGTTGTTGCTGCCACTCATAATAACAACCCAACCTTCATTTCTTCTAAATAATGTGCTGTCATTGCTGTCAGAATCATCTATCACTTCGCGTACTGTTGAGTACGAGTAACTGCACTAAAGGCTGACTCACTGTTGGATGCTGTCAGCCGCAATATGCAGTAGCAATACATACTTTTTTTTAAAATCTTAAGTTATGGATGATCTCATTGACATAAAATTAAAAAGCTATTACACTGTTCTAGTGATCATATTACTTCACAGGTCTTCTTAACTGTCACATTAGGGGGATACATCATCCATTTATGGACTGTTTGGAAATGCAGTCATTTGGAACTGCAAGACATATTTAGTGTGTGTGTGTCTGTGTGTGTGTGTTTGTGTAGTGTTTGTGTAGTGTGTAATTTCCATCGGCAGCTCCTAAAACTACTCTCCCCAGGGTCCACATTATATCCAGGTCACAGGACAGACGGTGCCTGTAGACTGACTCTCTCTGTTGCTCTGTCTCACACACACATACGGACATTTTTAAATCACAACAAAGAATACAAGGCAGTAGCTTCCAGAGATCCTATAGGTGTTTCAGTGTTTGCTGAAAAGAAAGCATTGGGGATGTTGGGGAGATAAGAGGCGAAGCAACGAAAGAGACAGAGATACAGACTCAGAAAAAGAACAGTAGAATGAATCTAAACCTAAGGAGAGATTTTTTTATCTTCCCCTTTTCTCTCTTTTTTTTAATCTTATGCAAGAAACTTTCTGCTGGAAGACCGAAGTGTAGTTCTTTCAGGTGCAGATGACACAGCATGGCACTACATGACGTATACCGTTTATGTACCAGATTCTTAGCTGTCTGACTTTTCATGTGCTTTTATACCATTTTCCCTACTGGCTTGTGTCAAGTCAAACATTTTCTTGTGGCATGTACTAAATTGCAGTTTGCCATACACACACAGAGCAGTATTATTCAATAAGTTTTAGATTGCATATTTTACACCAAGAAAGCGGGCGAAGGCTAAATAATTTCCGCAACATTTATAAACTTGGTCATGAATCGCAATTAATTTTAAATATGTCTATGCAATTATCATATATCCCTAATTATTATTGAATTATCTCTTAAATGTCCAGCAGTGGCATAGTGTAGTTGCCATTCAAGATATTTTTCTACAGTTTATGGTATTGCTACCCAAGAAAACAATACACGCTACAGTAGATCACAATTTTTGTTAAGTGAATAATGCATGAATCATCATGGCTAATCTCCTCATCCTCCAGTCTCCAATGGATGATGAGTTGCATCCCACAAGCAATGGATAGTCATACAATAGAACACGATGGAACTTCAACCCATATTAATGTTAAGATATCACAACCAACGGTTCCATAGCAGTCAGTGTCATCTCCCATTCCCTTTAAAATCCTCGCACCATGGCGCATTTGTAAAACAAAAAAAATCAGTAAAATTAAAAAAACTGTAACAGACCTGCATCTTATTAGACTTTAAAGTTACAAACTTAAGTAACCAAACTGTAACCATATAGATTTATTTACCTGCTACTACAAATGTTTTGTTTGTGAAGGAAGGAAGGAAGGAAGGAAGACTGGGAATGGCATCAACCACAGTTCACACTCAACAACTGGGTGTGTTTGTGTGTGGGGTATAGGATTAAATGCGTTAGGCCCCGTGTCCACCGACGCCAGCGTCTTTTTTAAATTCATTGCAATGGGAGCGCCACGTTTTTACAAGCTGGGAGTGGCGTGACGAGGCGCTGAGCGTTTTTTTCCGGTCGCTGGGAAAAACGCTTCGCTCGTCACTGTCACTTTTTACTCTGCTGTACAATCACAGTAGAGGAGGGGTGGGACAAATACCACACCGTAGCAACGGTTACTATCCTGGTACCGGGCTTCGTCCTCTTGGACCAAATGGTGGTACTCTCCGAGATGTTTCCTCGCCCACAAAATCATGAACCCACATACGGCGAGTCTGTCCTCTCTCTCTACCTGCTTCAGCCTTCTCTTCATACAGAGCAAGAGCCAGAGCAAGTACTCTACTCTGTGTTGACATTGTTACGTTCAGTAAAGTTAGGTAGAACTACCTGCAACCACAGATTTTATGTATCATAGCAACCATAGCAGTCAGAAAAAATGCTGCTCCTCAAAAAACACCCACTAGCGCTCCCTGCTAGGCATTTTCAGAAGAGCAGCTGGCAAAAAACACTTTGGTGGACATGGGGCCTTAGCCACTAGGTCTTTTTTTGTAGAATGGAATTATCTTCAGCGGCAATCACGTGTTTACCACTTCCCAATGTCACATCCATACACTGATTAAAAGGCACATAGGTCAGCTTTAATGTTTTATCTGCTTCAAGTGATTTAAATATAATTACATGTGGTGCATGTGTCTAATGCACATCAGCATGTGTTTCTCAAGCAATTGAAAACAACAGCCACATCACCTTCCAGGCAGGCTCCCTTTCAGCCGGATCAGCGCTACTCTAGTTCTGGGGCTTTTGGAAAGCCTGAGCTGTCATCATTTACAGTGACCTTTAGCATCAGCAGATGACCACGGTTCAGATGAGACCGACAGATTACAGCGTTCATACATACATCATTGCCCACTCAGGCATACACACACAAAGACGATGGTTTAACACCCTTGTGCTATGCGTGTACACATTGAGCCCACTGAGGTTTATTTCTCTGGAAATCTGCAGCATAATTACGCTCACATTGAAAAAGATGACTCGACGTCAGTGTAAATAAGACTTTGCGAATATTTCTATACCACATTAAGTTGAACAGTAAATCATTTTATATTTAAATATAATCATTTTCACCTGTGTAAGGGGCATTTGTTGCTTTTACATCAGGGCATGTGGCAACCAGCTTCCAAGCAATATTTCAGTCCTACCGCCACAGTCACTCCCCAACCATATGAAACCGTCAAACTGACAATTCTTAAAATGTACGAGTCAGTGAGCACCAACTTGGCATGGCAATGACAAGCTCCTGCCCTTCTTCAGAGACATTACCGTCAACTCGCAGCAGCTGGAACTGATTCATCATTCAAGAATCTTTAAATTAGTGTATGTTTTTTCCTTACACCTATAATTCAGAATAATGAAAATGGCATACTATAGATAAATAGGAGGAATTTGTTTCCCCTTTTGAGGGAAAGTAATTTTGTGGAAGCAATTTTGTTTTTCACTAGGCTTCCTGGTAGCTGCAATAGATCTTTGTCGCCTACAAGTTTTGCTGTGAAAAGAAGAACGCATTCATTTAATGCTTATCTTCCTTTTTTCCAGGGCTGCCTTATCTCTCAAGGGCTCTCAATTTATACACATACGCTACATAGTAAAGGGTATTTTTTGACAATATTTTGCAACTCTAATATTATCAGAAAAAATCCAATGATGAAAATTTTGCCCATGTGGACCATAGATGAAGTTTGGTATTTTTGTAGGCTCCTGTATTGTATTTTCCCTCTATTTACCATAGACATGCATGTGGTTATATGGAATCATTGACTTTTTAATATGTTGTATTGTTTGTATTGTATCATTTGTTACTGCCACAGCACCTCACCCCGAAAATATAATGCATTAATGTAAATCACTATATGTAGGCCTAAATGGTGGTTATTTGGATGGATACAGTACCTATGTATCCACATAATTTTCAACCTTAAAGGGGTCAGCTTTCCTATAGGGCTTTGTGTGTATGTGAAATATGTGGTCTGTGCAATCTACAGTGTGTCATGGCAACTAAAATCATTATTATTATATTATGGTAATAATGATAAGTATATTCCCCTCTTTGCTGCAGTATTTCAAATATGGATTCAAGGCAAGATGTGCCAACAAAGTTTAGAATCGACATAAGACTCAGGCATAAATGTAGACTATAAATCAATGATAATGTAGTTGTACACAACCAATACAATCCAACAAATAAAATCAACATTTTATTGAAATAAAATAAGATCGTTTTCAAAAATCATATTCATACATAGACAAACATGTTTGAGTTTGAACCAGAATTAACTATTTCCCTATGAGTGACAGAAATGTTAAATATGTTAGACTGGCAGAATCTCCTGAAGTTTGCCTCTGGCTTGCGTCAATGAGCTGCTTGACCTAACAGAAACCCTGGAGCTTGGGGTGAGTTTAGGACACTTTGCTTCACATATAATAAACAGATGGCACACATACATTTTCTCCACTTGCTAATATACTATCATAGCACACCAAAGTTCAGCTTCAGACAGAGGATGATAATGATTAAAGTATATTGAGTTTGTGTGCTCTTTCCAGAGGTCAACAATTATTTAGATAAATTGCTATACTGCCACCACTTAATAGTGGCACTAAGATTAATATGCTTTACCAAAAAAATATGCATTTAGGCTGCATGTAACTATGTGTTTTATAATTTTGCTTTTGCATAAGGCATACTTCTAGGCACTATCAGGGATTGTGGACAACCCACACAGTGTGTGTAGGAGGAGAGGTCCACAGGTATCCACAACATCTTTTGTTGGCTTGTGACACTATTTGAAGGGCATCTGTATGTGTACTGGTGTGGACATCAATCAACTCTCCCTCTGTGCTGTGCTTTTGCAGTTGTAAAAGTGCCAAACTCTTCTCTGATAATGAGGTATGTGGAGTGTTTTTGTTTGGTGTTTCTATCAATGTGAAGAGTGTGGTGTGGGCTGCAGTTAGCAGTGCTAACCGCCTCGCTCTGCTCTTTTAGCTCTAACCAGCTGAAAAATACTGATCAGGCTTTAAAATCACATCTAGGCTTTTAATTTAGTTGCTACCTATTGCACACACACACACACACACACACACACATATATATATATATATACACACACACATATATATATATATATATATATATACACACACACACACACACACACAAATACATAGGACAGATCTTGACTGTTTAAACCAAAAAACAGAGTTTCTGGTTAAATCAAAAAGGAATCTTGAGATATTGGTATTTCTATCTCTTGTGGAATTCTTCAAGCACAATTATTTAATTGCGACAGAACCTGTCTTTTTCTGATAGTTGAGAATATTCTGTTGCTGCATTGTGTATCTGCTGTGCTCAAATTAATTTCCCTTCAAATTTACACCATCAAGTAACCCAAATGCACCATGCCTCAGTATTAAAAAATGGGAATTAATCATAGAAATCTTAAACACTGACACAATATTATTAGTAGTAGTAGTATTAGTAGCATTATTCTTAGTATTAAATAGTTCCTTCTTCTTCCTTCTTATATTATATATTTTGACATAATTTTGTCTCTATAAGATGCATGTATATTACACAGAGAAACAGTGGCAAAAAATCTTGTAACCAAGAATTTGGAAGTCTGAGCAAATAATTGACCATCTGCCTGCTCTCTCATTGTAAGGACAGAGACACACAGGTTAGCAATCAACTTTGTCTCTCTCTCTCCCTCATTTTGTACATCAAAGCCAAAGTGTTTCCCTGAATGCCACACACTGCCGCCATTCAAAAGATAATGGCCCCTTCTTTGCTCACCCATTTACTTTGAAAATTAATTGATTCTTCCCTGTAAAGATTTTAGGGCTCTCTGAGGGATTGAGCATGGGAGGACTGTGTATGTATATTGTGTGTGTCAGAGAGAGAGGAGGAGATTATGTGTTTGTGTTGGCAAAGGTGTGTGAAATACTGTAATGTCTGTGGAGGGTGCTGCATCAGGGCATGGGTTGGAGAAAATCTCACCTCTTAGGTTCCAGACTGTAATCTGCCTGTAGTGATTTTATTTGGAGGAATCTCTCACCCCTCTGCATCGGCGGCTACTTATTCAACTATAGTGTGCATGTTGAAGTATAATTATGAACTTCAAAATCCCTTAAAAGTCAGCAAAATCCCCAGATATTAGTATAATAGGGCTTTGTTGCTTTCTTTGTCTCATAATTGCTTTCTTTCTTTCTTTTTTTACTGTGTGTGTGTGTGGTATAACAATAGTGCATTTTGGAAATGGAAGGGGAAATTATATCATTTCAACCAGTTAGTCATAATCTGCTTTAGTTATAGTGGTATATGTCGTGCATATGATGTGATATGCACGTTCCACTGACTTCCACCTCTGTTGTTTGTAGCTTTTCTGTTTTATTAAGATTATCCTCTTTGTAAAGCAACATTGTGTCTTAGCTTTGTTGCACCAAGTACATGTTTTGTAATTTGGGACAGGATACTGACGCTGCTCTGAGCAGACAAACCAGCAGTGTAAATAATTGAACAAAAGGAGCAACTAAGGTCTCAAAGTGTGGTGGCCTATTAGCAATTAATGCCAAAAATAGGTTGTCCAATGAGACAAAAATATAAATACCCAGTGATTAACATTTAAATAAATCAAAAACATTTTAAATCTTTGGGGTTTTTATTTAATTATTTTGCTTTACTTCCAAGCAGTTGATGTGTTAAAAACATAAAGGAGGCTCCAAAACCAGGCAGGTGTGTGAAGCCACATTTCCAATCATAACCCCCGATCACCTCTTCCATTGTCAGACATTGATTAAACACAGAAGACTAGCTCCATGGTACAACAGCCAAACACGCAAGTTAAGGAGCGCATCACGGAAATTTGAGAGGAAATGGCTCATCAAAAACATTCTCATTCAATGTGGCAGGATAGTTTGAAAATGTATAGGAAGGCCCTCCGTAGCGCTACAGCAGCCTATTAGTCAAAATTAATAGAGGAAAATAAGAACAATCTCAGGTTCATCTTCAACACTGTAGCAAGATTGAGGGGAAGGCACAGCTCTACAGAACAATATGTCCCTCTTGACTTCAGTAGTGACGCTTTTATGAACTATTTCAACGACAACATTTTAGTTATTAGAGATCAAATTCAGCAACCCCTGCCTTCAGTGGAAGCCGACCTGCCCCTTAGTCTCCTCAGAAGCACCTTTTAAAGCTCAATGGATATTTGGACTGTTGCTACCATCAACCTTCACCAACTTACTTCAGTTCAACCAAACTGCTCAAAGAGGTTTTTCCCTCAGTTGGCACTTCTTTGTTAAATATTATTAAACCTTTCCTTGACAACAGGCTATGTACCTCATCTTTTAAGGAATCTGTTATTAAACCACTTCTTGAAAAGCCTGCTCTTGATCCAGGGGTTTTAGACAGTTACAGACCAATATCTAACCTTCCTTTCATATCCAAGATCCTTGAAAAAACTGTGGCAAATCAACTTTTTTGCATCATAGTACAGAGGTAAACTGGTAAAAACAATCTTTTAACTGCCTCAGATAAGGGACTAGTCTCTGTATTGTTCTTTTTAGATCTGAGTATGGCATTTGAGAACTCACCCATGGAGTTCCACAAGGTTCAGTCCCAGGACCTATTTTATTCACCTTTATATATGCTTCTGCTAGGTAATTATTTGGAATCACAGTATAAATTTCCATTGTTATGCTGATGATACTCAGTTATACCTTTCCTATTTTTAACTTTGCAATAATGTGAAAATTAGAAACCTTCTGCATCGAGAAGATGCAGAGAAACTTGTCCACGCATTTGTTACCTCAAGGCTTAACTACTGTAACTTACAAAAAAATCTAAGTTTCTCCAGCTAATACAAAACGCTGCTGCATCCATACTCACTGGAATCAATAAGAGAGATCATATCACCCCTGTTTTTGCTTTGGCTCCCAGTAAAACTAAGAATTGATTTTAAAATACTTCTTCTTACATACAAAGCCCTTAATGGTCAGGCACCATCTTATTTGAAATAACTCCTTGCATTATACTGCCCCACTAGAACACTGCGCTCCCAAAATGCAGGGCTACTTGTAGTGCCTAGGGTGTCTAGATGTAGAATGGGAGCCAGAGCCTTTAGCCATCAGGTACCTTGGCTGTGGAATAAGACCCCTTTTTGGGTTTGGGAAGCAACCAACATTTCCATATTTAAGAGTAGGCTAAAAACTTTTCTTGTTAGTAAATCTTTTAGTTAGGGATGTTTTTTCTTTATGTTGTGAGAAGGATTATAGTTGTATTTTAATGTTTTTTAATGTGTGTATCTTGTTATGTGTCTTTTTATCCAATTCTGCAATTTTTGTCTGTTTTCTGTAAAGTGTACTGGGACCACACAGCTGGTAATTTGACTTTTGACTTTGAGTTTAGGAGTAATTTGACAACCTTTCTAGGACAGCTGCCATGTTTTTTGTTTTTGTTTATTTTATCAATTGAAAGTGAGTTAAACTTGTTGTATGACATGACATGCACTGTATTTATGAGCCAGTCAATCATAGACAATGAGCAGCCTGCTCTCTAATTTGTAACTGTGAAACAAATGTTGTGATCTAGCTTTCTCAGGAATAGTAGTAGTAATTTTAGTAGTTGTTGCTCATCATAAAGAGTGAGAATGGAAGCACTTTAGCTGAATTATGGGTTGTTTTTTTTTGTTAAGCCTTCCAGGACCATAGCGCTGATGAAGTACTGGATTCAGCTGTGGCAACTCATCATTAGATAAACAAAGCACACATAAAGCAGCTTGATTTCTGTATCAGCACAAAATGTGTTCCTGGCAGTGACTTTTCTCCTTTAAAAAAAAGCAACATAGTGTGAATATGCCCTCGTAGAACTTCCTGTTTCCCATCCTTATTAAATTTAGTTGGTAATGTAATGACGTAGATGGAGAACAAAGCTCCTGCAGCTTTTTTGAGCCCTCTGCTGTGATGAAAGTGACAAAATGTTGATTCCTTGTAGCACATACTGTTACACAGATGTGATTAGACTACCAGACTATTTTTATAGACATATACAGACTTTGATTGTGTGTCAGAGCAGCCGGCAGCACAGCCACTCTCTTTGCTGCAGGTAAATTTCACATTCACAAGAAGACACACACACACACCCTCCATTCATCCACTGCCCTCAGGGAGACAGAGCGTCCTGCTGGCTATGAGTGTTTGATGTTGAAATGGTCCACCCCAGCTTCATAAGAGCCCACTATCGCAGGAGAAATGGTGTAAATGTCACTCTCCACCCTCCACTGGGCTATTCTGCCTGCGTGCGTGCGTGCGTGCGTGCGTGCGTGCGTGCGTGCGTGCGTGCGTGCGTGCGTGCGTGCGTGTGTGTGTTTATGAGTGTACATGTAACATGTAGCCATGCATGTAGCAGTGTGTGTAGAGGGGAAGCTATTTCTGGAATGCGAATTGAGGTCACAGATGGAAACAGCTGAACTTAAGTGATTTCTGTTGTATCTCACACCACTACATGACAGCACACCACAATGGGCTGTACACGCTTTACTACTGATTACTGGTGATTACAGACACCGGGGATTGGAACTGTTATTGTCCATATCACGATGCACCTTCAGATGTCACAATTGTCTTTGGAAAGGAGTGTGAAATAGCAACAAGACAGGAAAAGCCTTAGGGACATGTGGCACATCCGCACACCACACACTCACGTAAACATAGCACATACACACATTTATGTGTAGCGCTGTTAAGGCTCTGGGTCAGTGAGTGTCTGACAGTAGCAAAATAATATAGTTAACCTCTGCTTGAGGTTGTTGCACAACCTTAGAAAATTACAACAAATGTCTGTCCTCATCTCTTCTGTCTGTCTCCCTTCATGCAATAAGCATGTATTTTATAGCAGGAGAAAAGTTTGTTCGGGAAAGACTAGACTGTCTGTCTGCTTGTCTATCTGTCTCACTCTTACTGTTGTGCTTCAGTCACTCCTCTGTGTTCTCCATGTTGCTCACTCACCAAAGTACACAGTTGCAGATCTGGGTTTGTAGCACAAAAGCAGTGATAAACTAAACCATCAAGCAAAATATATAATTGCAATGTTTGTCACCAGTATTGTGATTGCAGTTTATTTTATAAAAGTTGTCCACTTATGTTAAAAATAACAAACTGGTGGTGAGTCACATCTGAAACTGTAAAAGCAAGCTCAATGATCTACCACTGATGACCCCAGTTACTGTTAACAGCTCCACTTTCCAGCTACTTCAGCTAACTTTAGCTTCAAACACTGTTGGGAAGAGCTGCTTCACAGCCTCAAGTCCTCGCGGTCTGGATTCAGAGTGTTCAACATTATAAGGTTAACACAGAGTGGTAGACCTATCATATTTTAACTGACGGATTCTAAATACTGTTCTCTCTCTGCTAGCTGTCGACCATTTATATGCTCCAGCTAGGTAGCCACAATAGCTAGCTGCTAAGTATGTTTCGGGAATATTATTGTGAGAATGTGATCAGCTACAGTACATTGTTTAACCAGCACAAAACCCCATAAAAATATAGTTATTTCAACTCATGAATATTAATTACCTGCAGATAAACAAATTTGCCTGCGATAGCTGTCACTTCAAGTCGCTGGCTAAAAACGTTCAGCTTATATACACCTGGTTTTGGGCCAGCCCCTAATGTGGCATTGTGGTCTGCTTACTTTGCTTTACTTTGTGCAATACATGGTAGTGCAGTGACAACTCTTGAATGGACGAGAGCACAAGCGTGTAAACATCCATCATTGCAGATAGTTTGCACAGCACTGCAAAGGAGATGCCACACAAACTGTTGCAGAGACCATGCTAGATACTGGCTACGGTCAAAATGCTATTCAGAAAATCATCGTTCAGTCACTCATGAAACAACCATGAGTTTTTATTGCGCTACCACTGGGCTTGCCTTTTTCTGGTACTGCTTGATGAGCACTTGTTAATAAAACTTTAACTTTAAATTATTGGGATCAACAACCTCTAATAGAAAACTAGTAATAAGCTATTGTACTTGTATTTGGAATTAAATGAATGTTTTGAGTTATGTCATGACTGCTGGTATGCATCAATAAGCATGACCGAAAGGAAAATTACGTACGTAATTATTCCTAATTAGTTTTTGTAGTGGACTGTAAATATGGGAGTGGGATATTATAGCAGTTAACCCGACAGTATTGTAATGTCTACTTCTGTTCTGAATTCAGATCAAATGTGGAAAACTCAGACTTGAAGTTTAAGTTATTCACAACAATTATTGTTCTTGGTTATGCAAAGCTCACTGCTCTTCACCTTTTTGATGCCTTGATGAGTTTGTATTAAGTCTTGGTGTTACTGTGTGCGCGCGCGTGTGTGTGTGTGCGCGCGTGCATGTGTGTGTGTCTCTCTCCCTCTATCAGTATGCAACCCGACTAAGCAGCTGCCAAGAGCTTAGCAGGCTGTTGCTAGGCAATGCCATTTAAAATCCATCCCTCTCTGTATGTTGGAAGCAGGGTAGCTGTGTTTGTCTCTCGGTTTTGTTGCTAATACCAGGGTGGAAACTTGAGTAAGGCGAGACATTTGCCTTGTTAGTCCTGAACAATATTTTCTTTCCAAAGTGCAGCTTTGTTGGCGGGAGGCTGGTTTGGCCTCAGATGACTTCCTAAACAAAGAAAATTAAGCGGCTTTCTAGGGAGCTGTCCAGTAATAGCATAATGAAAGAGGGTGTTTGCCATTTGATGATCAGTTTTAAATGTCATTATGCCACATTCTGGTGAGGAGCGCTGCAATGCTATTTCAGCAAAATCTGCGGAGGTGTGTGTATGTGTGCTTCATTTAACAGAAAGCACATCTGTTTCTTTGAAGTTGGAATCTTCATTGTGGGAAATATAAATACATCTCTGCTTTGCTGTCCTCTGTCACTGATTGAAATAACACGGTAGTAATTCAGCCTATATCCAGGTTATGTAATGTTTTCCATTAACTGCTTTAAGCACCCAATGTCTGACAGGTCTTGGAATTAATCCTGTGCTGTACAGTGTGTCAACCTGTTTTAATTTACCATTTTGCTAGGTTGCCTGGGCAGCGATAAACTTTTATACAGTACTCTGTACAACAGTTTGATTGATAAGTGATCTGTCAACAAGACTTAAGAGTCTACAGCCATATTAGCTGCTCTATGAGGCTGTACTTTGTGTTAAATGCTAATGTCAGCATGCTAACATGCTCACAATGACAATGCTAACAAGTATGTTTTTAGCAGGTACAGTGTTTACCTTTTTAACCCTAATAGTTTAGTCAAGGACTTTTTCCAAATTGCACTAAAGTACAGCTGAGGTTGATGGGAGATGACAAGTATTTGGTCACAATCAAAAGCATTTGGGGAAAAAAATCCATTCAGTGGCTGTTGAGATATTTCAGTCTGGACCACAGAGGTGGTCCAATTGTCCGACCAATAAAATGACATTGCATCCCTGCAGGCCTAGTGTGGCTAAAGCAAGACATTAACGTGTCAAAATCTGTCTGGTATCACTGTGTACAGTAGACATCAGTGACCAAATGTGCTTTATTTGATTGCTATAAAGCAGGTCCATCTAGCAAAAAGTTGGATTGTCCCATCATAATCCTACAGAACTGAAAATGTATCAGTTTATTTTTTTTTTTAAACTTCCATGTTCAGTTCAATGTTGTGTTACATGCTGTCTGTTACTAGATCAGAAGCTCAGTCAGTCATTTTGGGACATTATTCCCGTGAAAACATTAACAAAGCCAGTGTTTAGGCCACACGGGTCGCAGAACCACAGTGACAGAAGGGGACTTCTGTGCCCAAATCACCACCCAGGCTTTAGCATTGATCTTTCTCAGACTTCCACCCCCCTTCTCAGCTCAACTGTTCAATGTTTTCCCGTTCTTTGTTTTTCCCCAGCTGGGTTTATTGGCAATCTAATAACACCAATCTAACCTTACTCTGAATTGCAATACATGTAGATTCACAACTGGTTGCAATCCTTTATTCTTTTTTATCACTTAAGAAAAGTGATGCAAGAGGAATGGATGCAGTACTCCAGTTTTCTTGCTTTTTTACATTTTTTGCTTTTATTGAATATTTTGTTTCACATCAATATGAAACAAGCTCATTTCTAGGTGGTTTTTTTATGATCTTGTGAACAAAAAAGACAAATATGGACAGCATCAAAAGGAAGCTGATTTTGTAACACAACAGAGTCCGAGGCGAGGAAACAGTCAGGGACAGACGGGGAGGATGAAAGAGTGAGAGATGGCAGGCGGACTGTGTAGAGAAGTGACACTACTAAAGGATGTACTTTGACTTTCATAGTGTGTCGCCGTGAGTCATCGCCTGTGTTCATCACCACAGTGGCTAGCAGAATGAGAAACCAGTGTCTCAGTCTTGACAACACATCCCTGTTTTGCTGTCACTTCGTCTATGTGGACCTGCCCACTCCTTCCCTTCACTCACCTTTCGTCCATGTCTCTTTCTCTCTTTCTCTTTCTGTCTGTCTGGCTCTCTCTCTCTCACTGTCAATCTGTCAATCATCAGTTTGGTGTTTTGTTACGTCTGAGTCATTCCTACACGGCTTACCATAGTGATTGTGTGTGTTTGTATTGACAGGGTATGTTCAAGTCCTTAACCCCTAAAATCCACTCACTCTGGCTACGTCATGTTACGGCTGTGCCACGGTTTTGATGCTTCCTCAGCCCGGCACCAACGTCCACTGGAAGCCTGCAGCCTGCCCCACGTTATTGACTTGTTATTCATTTCTCCTTTTTGTGCTTCTACTACCTTCCAGGGTTTTTTCCTGGCTCAGAATGGGCCTTTGGGGGGTGATTTTGCACGACAGTAAGCATGATGGGTACACGTTCAGTAAGTTCCGTTCAGCAGTTTCTGTGGGTTGTTTTCAGTCACTAAATTAAATGCTCTACATGGTGGTCAGTCTCATTTGTTTATGCATATTAACTTGTCAAAAATAAAAACTGTGCATACAGAACGACGGGTTAAACATTTCTAAAGATTGCTGTAGTGCCTCAGCCTTTTTTAATTTTTCCGCCTACTCCAGGCTGTGATTGGTTGGTTAATGAAAAGTGACTTTGACGAGCCACTATACACACGGCTACATGAAAGGCTCCGATCTCCCTGCGGAGAGTAGCAGGCAGGTGAGAACGGGAACAGATGAGCGTCACATAGTGCCCAGAGAACCTGATTTAGAGAGGGCAGAGGAGGGAACCAGTGCCCGTACGCCAAAGAGTAAAATGTAAAAGTGACAGTACCGGTGAATACCAGGACATTCAAGCATAAACAACTTTAATATTGTGAGAAATAATAGTAAGTAATTAGCGTGTGCTTCGTAACGGAGCGTTCAGGCGCAGTCGCACCATTCAGTCTATGAGTTAAACCAACGCAGCAGCTGGTTTATAAATCCAGCGCCAGCTGCATGTGTAAAATACAGCGGCTGTGGATGAGAGGAGAGGTGACTGCTGGAAGACAACACATTGTATTTAAGTTTGTTTTGCTTGCTCAACAGTTTGTTGATAAATGGCTATTAAAACACATTCACAGAGGATTAGAAAGGTTTTGTTTGTTTGTTTTTTCCCAATTCTGATCATTTTGGGACTGAGGATTTTCCTTTGGCACTTGCTAAAACCTCTTTGGGGGGCACCAAAAATTTCTTTATGCAGAAAAAACCCTGCCTTCTTCACAGCTCTCTGTGACCCCATTTCGTTCCATCAACTTCAGGCTGCATTTCCCACAAGGAGCATTTCAGAATCAGAGCGTTTTGCCTGCCTGATTTTGCTGACATGTATAGATTTTGTTGATTTGGTAATCGGTGTTTGCTTTTTGTGCTTCTACTATGATTAAGTAGGCTACGTAGTTAAATGGTTTATTTTTGTGTCTGTTTTAACCGTGTTTATTTTTTTGTTACGATTGGGAGTCTCTGCAGGGTGTTTTATTTTGAAAATTGACCGGATTCTCTTTGTCGTCCTGTGTCTGACTTCCTGCCTGGTTCGATCTGCTCTGTGCTGCTTGATGCAGCTCCGTCAAAAATAAACCTGCTGCCTATTCTCTATGATGCTTCTGGGACGCGCTGCGGCCCCGTCTGGTAGACTCACAAACACTGAGTAGAATGGCTGCGATTAGCTCCAGTGAGGATCTGGAAACCCACAAAGGTTTGCCAGATCACAATTTGAAATAAATACACAAGCGAAATCCTAAATTTGCTAGTGTGCCCTGAATATATAGCTGTGACACTAAGGGATAGCTCCCATGGTGTATGGGGTATTTACAAATCTCTACCGGTTAGCACATTTCTGCTGTCACACAGTATATACCATGATATACCACAACCCTTGTGTTAAGGGGTCACAAGAAACCAATGTTTGGAACCAGTGTCCACACATCATCTAATCTCCTTACCTAAATGTACAATTTACATTTAGGCCTATTAATTTGGCAAATTGTACAAAGGAGGTGCAATCCAAGCAACCATAGATAAAGAGAAACCATCTTTATTTTGTCTTAACAGTCGTCAACATATAAGTTTATAGTGCATTTTCCCCTTAATTTGCTAATTTCTTTCCTAATTTATGATAGTTCGATTAGTGGAATCCAAAAAATCCACTTCTGTCTGTGTTATTTTGCTTTACTATGATATTACTGCTAACTAAATCCAACAAAGTAAATGAGAAGTTTTTGTTTTCTGCTTGTAACTTTCTGTGTGCACAGAAATGCGTGTCCATGTGCTGTACTTTTACCACAGGTGTGAAGGAAAATAACAATGAAGATGAAAGCTCCTAATGATGAAAGCTGGCTTTAACTGGTATTACTGACAAGACCTATCATTACCATACTGACTTCGGCCTTACAAAGGGACTAGACAAGTAATCATAACTGATTGTCATGAGGCAGGATCTCCTTGCACAAAGCCAGTACAACAGATAAACTTTCAGGGTTCAGGGAGTCGAGAGATGGAGGGATGAGTGGATGGATAAATGGGGGAACGGTAAAGGTGGACAGGTAACAGTGGTCTCGGAGCGCTTGAGGCGGAGGGAGAGAAGGGTCATGGTCGTGATCAGCTGGTCAGCCTCCTGCCAGCCGACTGCCCCTCTAGAGGCCAATTAGAGGGACGGCGTGTAGAGGAACAGTGGAAGACTCCCTGCAGGCGCACACACACACACACAAATACGCACATCAGTGCTGACACAGGGTTCATGCAATACCAAAGCCTCCAGTTACACACGTTCTGACACACACATATCTTAACAGTAGTGCAGGCACAAGCTGCAAACAGCACATTTCTCTTACTGAGTCACATTTTAGTCTGTTGATGTTTTTTTTTCATCATGTTTTTAATCCAGGTTAAGATTTTTTTTTTTTTTTCAATGTTACAATGATAAATGTACTGACTTTACTCACTGTTGCTTAATCACAGGAGAATTTCACACCAAACAAAACTAAAACACTTCAGTCTTCCGTTAAACACTACCATGCCTATGTACTTGATAGACCAGCAGGCTAATTACCCATCTAACCGGTAAGTGGAAATGGTCCAATATCAAGTCTAAGTAGACATTTTGAAGACTGCACGGTTAGAACACATATTAATTTTAGTTGCTTTTTATATTTATTTCTGGGTGTTTCTTTGTTCTTTCTTAAAATGAAATAGAGAGGGGAGATAAAACATTCGTTAACAGATTAGTTAGCATTGTAGTTTAACCAATCAGAGTAATTCTTACCAGTACGCCAAAATAGTTTGTCACATTCTCACCACGTCCATTATTGGCTGTCTTAAACATTTTAGCCAATGTGATTCATTAAAATATAACCGGATTAGCCCGATACTTTTAGGATTGGCTCAGGACATCTCTATTAATGATGCTTTGAAATAATTATTGATATCTGTGTGTGGAAATGCGTTAAAAAGATTAGGTTTTCAGTCAAACCTTCTGCAGTCAAAACAAAACTATTTACTCCTCACATCCGACTTCCCAGATGTGAGGAGAAAATATGTTTTTGTTTTATCTATAGGTGTGTGTGTGTGTGTGAGAGAGAGAAATTCGCCTCATAACCTTTTCATCTCCACCATCACCCCCCCTGCAGTACAAGAGAGGAGAAAGGACACCCACATTGGTGAATAACAATCAAATGTCTAAAGTTCAAACTTTGAAATGGCTACATTTCTTTCTTTCTGCACAAACACAAACACACACACCTATGCAGTCCCTGAAAAGTTGCAACAATTTCCTGCAGCTGAAAGCCTGATTATCTGCCACTGAGCCAATCAGTGCTCACCATTAGCAGTGTGTCTTGACCACTGGCCATATTCTTTGGGTGCTGTGCGGTTAACTTTAAGCCTAATGAGAAGGGAGGAACATTCTAGTGCATATGCAGTATTGATGGATTACACAGAATGACCTTTTAACCAAACCTCCAGCTAGTATATCTATAATCACAGCCAAAGTCTGTTAATCCCTCACAAGCCCCATCCCCTTACCTCCTCCCAGCACACATAAAGATCCAGACATCCTGAAACACCAGCACATCTGCATAGAAAACTGTCATCTCGGCTGACACTATTGTAATCTTTGTGCCTGCAGCATTATGTGAATTAATTGAATTCCTGTGCTGTACTGTACTTTGCAGTGTTTTAAATACAGATGTCATATTGGCAGCTGAATCCAGACCTTTACTAATAAATGAGCATTTGTTGCTCTTACCTATCGTTAAATAACCAGAATTTGGCACAGTGCACATGCTCTTTATATTGCAGTGCCAGCTGCTGATTCCAGCGAAGTGTCAGGCAAAGTTTAAGGGAACATTTGAAATGTTGCCACAAAATTAAGAAGGGAATTTGTTTCCCCTCAGTTGGGTGCAGCTAAAAAATCACTTTCCCCAGAAAACGGAAAAAAAAATCATTTGAGGCTTGATTATTGATTATACAAAAAATGTAATTGATAATACTATAATACATCACTCAATGGCTAGATTACTGTGACAAATACTTCTTCTGTATGTGTAGAACAGAAGAAGGTATAGGAAGATGATGGTACATCCAGTTTTGCTGTTTATACTATATTTATTAAAATGAACACTATTTTTCCGTTTCAAGCAAGTCTAAAAACATGTGTAATATTTCATAAGTTTGGTTGAACTTTGCCATGCATCCTAATTTGAATAAAATAGTTTTTGATGAAAAACCAGCATTCGTGCAAAGAGGTTGATGCACAGAGTACAAGGTCTTACATCAAACCATTGTGAAAATTCAGTTGCACCGATGAACTATGCCTCTCGCTCATTACCAGAGCTTGTTTACTTTTTGAAAACCAGCAATCAAAGCAGCCATTAGATATTTTATGAAAAAAAAACTCCAATGATAAAATACAATAACACCAAAGAAAGTTAACTGGCACTATGTTGATGCCTTTTCACATAGCAACCATTTTCCCTGACACCAGGCTAAAAGCGATGGAGAACTTACCAAGCGCATTTCAAGTGCCAATTTTGACCAGTTGGATTGCTCGGTTGAAGCCAGGTGTTGTGTAATATCAGCATTTATTACCCATATTCCGTATACTGACCACACACAGCCCATGCTTTGTATACTTTTTATGCTTTGCTGTTTTTCATGCTGGATTTTTCAGTTTTATCTCCTTTTGTGGACGACAAAATAATAAGATAAGCGTATGCTGTCACATTGCATAGTAGGCACATGTGAAGACAAGGAAACACACTTATCTGTTCCTATCTTGCTGTGTATCATATATCACTTCAATTTAAATTCTCCTCTATGTGTCATTTGTGACTTCTCACAGATGTGCATTTTGCCCAAGCAATATCAACAGAGTTTCGGGATGAATGACAGCATCACTCAATCAACATTTTATCAAGGAACACTCTCTAAACATTGCAATGTTTTTCTTTTTATACCTAATCTCCTGCCTTTTCTGACATTGTCACAATATTTTGCTGCTTGTAAGACACATTATGTTTTTCCAACACTGCCTCACACAGTCTTTCAAGTTTTTTTAAAGCATCCTAGATGACAAATGTCCCATCAGGCTCTTAGCTTGTGGTCTGCCTACACCTTCACTTCCCAAGACACTTGCATTGGGAAAGAGTGTGGGGTCATCTAAAATCCTGTGAAAGAGAGGGCTTTCACGATTAGTCTATTTATAGACCAGAGCCTTTTTTTCCCGTCTCTACTCCTACAGAGATCTAAGAACAGGTACAGAGAGCCATCTCCAAAGACAGACAGACACTTGGATAGAGAAAGAGGGGGATTCAATCTCCCCTGAGAATCAAAGAGAGATGGTGACAAAGACTGAGCACTGAGCTTAAGTACAGGTAGCGAGGTGGAGAAAAAATGAGACTGAGTCCCAGAGTATTTTTATTTCAAGCCACCACTTGTCCACATCTGCAAAAAGAAGCCTGCTATATGGATAGCAAGGTATTTCTTTCGTAATGGGAGGTAGACATATGTGCAGCAGAGCAAAGAGAGCAGTGCCTGTGGATGTTGTACTATCACAGGTGCTTGGGGCTCCAGCCTGAGGCGGCTGTCATTCTCAATTGTGATGCTCGTATTTTGAATAAGGGAAAATCCACCCTAAAACGTATGTTGTAAAATTTGAGATCGTAACGAAGTCTCCATTAAGGTTAGAAACCAATCCAATCTATTAATGGTGCGCTGATCGATCGGCCACCGATTGTTATTGGCCGATAATGGCTTTAACTTAAGTTTAAGACAAATTTTCAACAGCAGCTAAAATGGTTTCACTAGAGTCAGCGATCTGAACAGTTTTCAAAGCTAGCTAGCACCAAAGTCCTTTTCAGACAGGAAGCGACTGATGCGCCCAGTTAATCATTTACAATGAGAGTTAATCAGCAACATTTGGCTTTGTGATTTGGTCTCATCAGTCATGCAAAGCAAAACACATTGCTACTGATAGAGTTTTTAGTTTTGGTATATTTTTTAAATATTTTGTACTGGGTAAATAACAATGTGCATGTCGCCGTATTTACTTTGCAAAGACTCCCAGTCTGTTTTCTGCCACCACAGTTTCTTTGTACTCCCGTGTTACTTTCAGTAACAGTTCCACTTCGTTGTCTGTGCATGCAAAATAAATTCCTGTGTGGTTATTCGTCTGTAATACTTTCTCCTTTAGCCATATCTTCTGCAACTGCGGAGTAGACCATCTGCTTCATGTTAACACCAGCATGCGCAGGCCCAGTGTACGTGAACGGCCACTAGATGTGTGTTTTCAGCCGGTTTAATATGGACAGAGATCAACTCTGGTACGCAGCTAAAACGCTGCTGTGGACGGGGAAGATCACATTCATTATAAAACCATAGTAGTGTGGATGTACCTTAACATTACCCCACTCCTCTCCCTACTCCTCTCATGTCAACCCTCCCATTTCCCCCATAAATCTCCCGCATTTTTAACCTTGACAAAATCAGATGAAAACCCGCTGGCCGTGTTTGCTACTCTCTCCTCTGGTAAAGCTGGTGGCAGTATGTAAAACATTTGCTGGGCGGCACCCGCCAATAAAAGAAGAACAGCATCTTTCACTCACATAGGCCTATGCCCTTTTGTTTTAATAAAGTCTGTGCTAAAATTATATACCTTACGTGCGATTGACGATGTGCCAGTAAAGACTACAGTAGCCTCAAATTGTTTTGCATGAATGGTTATGATTATTGACAAGTTAGTTACCATTAATAAATCAGAGACCAATGTAGACTTTGCTTCTTGCACAAGGATTTAACAAATGAAAACAACCCGCTGAATTAATATTAGGCCTACACTAGTGGTAAACTATATGAAATTATAATGACTATAGTAACTATAAGTAATATTAACAATATACTAACAGTACAATATGAAATTAACATTGTAGTTTTATTTATTTAAATTTCCCTTATTTTCAAATCTCAATGACAGTTCTGTCTCCTCTCTGTAGCCCACTCTCCCTCTCTCTACCCCCTAAAGCCCACAGAACCTGCATGAGCTTTCCAGAACAAAAAGCAGCTACTTCAGAGTTCATCATCGACTCATGACATTTTGGCTGCAGCCTTTTTTGTTGCAGCTTTTATAGTTGAAGTAAATTTATAAAGATTCTGTTTGTTCTGTTTTTGTAGTTTATTCCACAGAAAAGCTATATTTATTAAGCTATTAGATGTTCGCTCTGGTTTAAGTCTCTAAGACAGAGGGAGTGGAATTTGTTGCCCATGTTTCCTGGCAGTAAAATAAACAGCTGTCATTTCAATATACTTTATCATCTGTTAATTTAATATTTTTTTAGGACTAATTAAATAAATATACAGTATAATGCTACATGATAAATAGAAGGCTTCAAATAGACCCAGTGATCGGTATCGGCCGATACTGCTTTCAGCAATCCGTAATCGGTGATCGACCCAAAGAATCCTGATCGGAGCACCTCTGAAATATATTCTCATAAATCATTGAAAACTGAATGTTGAGAAAGGCTACCTTTTACATAACACCGTAATTGACAAATGTAATTTACATGATTGACAGTTGGGCAGTCAGCTCACAGCTTATGGACAGTCAAGTTCTCAATGGCTGTGCAAAGGAATCATAGATTGCTGATAATTACTAGTTGTAGAGGGGTTTAGGTTTAGCTTCTTTAATAATGGTTTGACATTTGTAGATTGAAGAGCGTAAAGTCACCTCACATCTGTTATATCATCTGAGCCACATTCTATGAGTACATTAAAGGTCACGCAAGTAGGAGTTACGGACAGAGTGAGTATTACCAAGATGATACCAAGAACAATGGCTCATTTTCACAAGGCTGTTTGTACTGAAATCTAACAAATGTCATGTGGTTATGAAAAACCCAAGTATTAAACAAGGGCACCATTTAATGTTCAGTCTGAGACACTTTCATTACAGGATTGTGGACTTTTTGTTGTAATAAATATGCCACTATTATGTTTGGCTCTGTGTCAAACCCCAGGCTTGAATCATTGTGATATAAAACCAAAACACTGCATCAGACTTAATTGAGAAATGTCCTGCTTAGGCTATTTTGTCCACCTTATAGTACGTTGGTGGTGGTGGGGGATCAGCATCGGAAATTGTATATGAAGAGTCAACAGAGAATGGATTGCCACATTGGTGTGTTTAAATGTGATTGGTCAGCTGGTATGAATCAGCTGATAAACTCTTGCCTGGTGACATAATAATTTTCTTGTGATGCTTCAATGTCACCATCTAAGATGCAGATGATAACATGCATGTCTCTTTCTCTCTCTCTGCCTCGCAGTGGTCAGCAGGCCTTTCTATTGGAGAATGTGCCCTGTAACAACGCCACTTGCCAAAGTGTAGGCAGAATGTTCCGCATCCACTGGGACCAATCAGATTTGGGAGCCATCCAAAATGCCGTCATGGCAACATTCTTTGACATCTATGAGGACGTGAGTAGTTTGTATTGAGTAAATGTTGTTTAGGGCTTGTTTTGGTCACACATGCAACTCACCTCCCATTCCTCCACAGTGACTGATATCAGCTATATGCCTACAGTATTAGTATAAGAACTTGATGCCAAATGGAGAAGAAAAATGAATAAATCTCACAGAGCACACAAGGATATTTGATTTCTCTAATGCAGAAAAGTGGATTATGCGTAAAGCCTCATTCAACACTGACGTCAACAAAATGATTTAAGTTTATGGCTTTCCTTTCCTGCTCAGAAGTAATATTCCAGAATTGGACTGAGGACAGGAAAATGTTGTGTTCACTTTAGTACTTGTTCATAATAAGTATTGTTTAAAGTCCATACAGTAGCTTGTGTGCAAGCCAAAGACAAAGCACCATTATTTATTTTCTTTGCATGCTCTACTGCTGTTGTCTTCTAGTCTTTTCATTTATTTCTACCTGGATTTCTATTCATGGTGACAATGGTGTACACTTTAAAATGATGCACGCTTGAGGTACACACAGAACGCACAGAGTCTTACACACTTGTTCTTATATATGGAGTGCATGCTTTTTATAGGCTCTGATCACAGATTCCTACACACACTCCCACTCACACACACTGCACATAGTATAGCAGCTGTATTGCAAAGTACCGTATGTGCTTGTCTTCTCAGAATGTATTATGACTGCTAATGTGGTAAGTCAAATCTCAACTCTCTCTCTCTCTCTCTCTCCCTCCCCATCTCTTGCTCTCTCAGTCACTTGAGAGAGAATTTATAAATGGGAAAGAGACGTCGTTGAGGAGAAGAGAAAGAGGGAAGACTTGAGATGATAAGATAATTGTGGATCAGTCACCCAGTATGTTAAAGGGATAAAAATGTACATCAGAAGACACACACACCATGCTCCCATTGTCCCTTATCTATGTGCCTGTCTTCATTTGCAGGGTATATTAGACATGCTGGTTCTAAGCCAGGCAGAGGGCAAAAAAGACTTGATCATCCATGCTTTAAAGAACAATTTTGAAGCTGATGCCTACTTCGTTAAAGTGATGGGTAAGTGACTGATTTGCCCAGTATACTTTGTCCCTCTACCCTCTCCTTATGCCTAAACCAATTTATTGGAGGGGCCACATGAAGTGAGGAAAAAGGTACCATCTTTCTGTCTTCCTCTTTTAAGAAATACTCTCCAAATTACATATAAGGAAATAAATTATATCTTCTGATTTCAAGTATTTATGTACTTTTTACAATCAAAGCCCCTCTCAGACCAAGTAGAACCATTGAACATGAACAGCTCTTTTCCCACACCTTGAAACCAGCTGGCCATGGCTGTTAACTGTCATATTATTTTGATGTTTAGCCTTAAGCTGCTCAGTTGATGGTGAAAATGGGATCTTGTCTGATCATTTTGTTTATTTCAAACTAAATTAAGGCCACTGACCCCACAAAACTGCTGTAGTAGATGCACTTTCTCCCAAAAGCTCATTTAAAATACTGTCTCAGTCCTCTTTTTCTGGTTCTCCACTATAAGCTTGTGTGTAGTTCAACAAAAATATACTGTAAATATGCACACTGCTCCCAGCCTAGTTAGCACCATTGATAATGCCCTGCTCATGACACAAGAGTGGAAGCAGAATAATGGGCTACAACTCGAAAGTGATCGTGTTTTATATGTTGGAAAGGACACAGTAAAAGTCCTACATATTGTACTAGAAGTTTCCATTAAGAGGCAAATACTATTAAAGTTTTTTTCTGTACTCAATACATCTGATTTATGACTAGATTGTTTTTATGAACTATGTGTGGTTCCTGGTGTTCCTCGTTATTATTGTAAAGTTATAAAATCTTTCAAAACCAACCTCTGGCTGAATACGTGGGACGTAGGGCGTAGGTAACTCAGTTTGTAGAGTGCGCACCCCATGTACAAGTCCTTACGGCAGCAGCGCGGGTTCAAATCCAGCCTGTGGCCCTGTGCTGCGTCTCACCCCCTATCTCTCTCCCTCTTTCTGCTCTGTCCACTAAGGGCAAAAAAACAGAAAAGAGAAGAAAATGTGTGACTTGCATTGTGAACTAGTTCTGATTCCACACCAGATTTGCTCAGTACAGAAATGGCACACACAGTTTGTGCAATATGCTGTATTTCAGTCACACTTTAAACCTGGTATTCACAAAAGATGCCTGACTGGAAGCAAATGTAGCTTCAATATCTGCATGCAATGCTCAGAAATAGTTTTTATATTTTTGGCTCTGCTTTTTTCTCTCAGTTAATAGATTATTATTTCTTTTATTTTCATTTTACCACGTTCTTGTGAAGTCAAAATGTTGGTACAGCGTTAGTACCTACTGGCATTTGAAGAAAGCAAAAATAGTCCTTCTCTAGGCTGGCCCTTTGCACAGTCTAATCTGTCACTCTGCTCTGCTCTGCTCATTAGTAGGAAAAAGAGCGTTCATCCCTTTCTGTTCCAGCACAGTTGGTGAACAGTTGTTGTTTTGTCTTATTTGGAAGGGAGGGGCTACAACTGCTCTTCTGCTTTCAGAATCTCACACACACACACAAGAAACACACACATAAATCATCACCATGCCCTTGTAAACACTTAGTATGTATCACAATCAATATTCTTTGCCAAGTATACATGTACTGTATACACGAATTTGACCTGTCAGCAGACTAAGAATAAAGACATTCCAAGCCTACACTCAAACAAATAATTTATAGCAGTAGCAAATACTCACAATACCACCGTGTCACAATAATGAGACTCACAACAAAACAAAATGACAAGAATCTGAAAGTATAGTGAAGAAACAAGCAGTTTGTCATTATTACTAAAGTGATATTTTTCATCTGCTGTCAGAACAAGATAGTTTTGTAATGATGCTCAGTAGAATATGTCTTGTTCGATGCTATGGAGACCACAAATACAAGAGTTTAAAGGCCCTGCACACCATCACAGGTGGTCTTAGTTAGGGGCTGATTAGACCTTTCCTCAGGTTGAAGATGGGCACAGCTATGCTGGGATGTACATGAGCCCATAATGACAATTTAGATCGCAGTATTGATCAGAACCATCACAATTAGATATTTTCCTCATATCCTTTATCCCTACACCACATGACCCGTATTCCAAATACTGCCCATATTGTAAAGTGTTTGTATGTGGACACTTGTGGACACTAATACACGGGTTGCAGCTGAATTCGATTGAATATCAGAGCAGGCTCGTTGTAGTCTATATTCTGTCCAGGCAAAGTGTCAATAGATAAATATTCTACATTATTTTATATGTCAATAAATTAAATTATTGTAAAAGAAAGAAGCATGCGCATTAGTAAGCCTGACAGCCTCTGTACATACAGTATGTTTGTGTGACCTTGATTCGTCCCCCTTCCTCCTGCTGTAACATGTTTGTGCCGCCTCTGTAAATTCTGCTGTTCTTTTCGTTATCCATGTCTTGTCTCATTGCGGAACATCAAACAAAACGAACACAGATACACCCGAAACCAAAATGCCTGGTTTCCCTGTGTCGTTACAAACACTTTCAGCTCCCCCTCTTCTCCTCTTTATTTGACTTCAGTTGTTATATTTTGGTTGTTAATATTTCATACATGATCAGTGTTTTCTACATCTAGCTGACTACAGTAAGCAAGCAACCAAAATAAAAATGTATCTGTCAAGTGTCACACCCTGTCGACATTTCAATCCTCTCCCCTGTGAATGTGAGCTCAAATGCAACTTAATAGCCTCGCACCTCGAGTTAAACCCCCCTGAGGCTAAATTGTTTATTTAACGTTCTGTTCAGTCGTCTCTGATAGCATAGCTGATAGCATTACACTGTAATAAGTGAGACTGAGAGTGTGAACTTCCTATTCAAACTTGACACATTGTCAGCCAGTGATGTGTTTTTGCAGACAGCCTGATCCAGTCCTCCGCTCCGTAAGATGGAATCCTATTTTCTCAAGATGACATCCCTCAACCCTCCCCTGAGCATTATTGAACAACACGCGCTGAAGGATTGACTTTGTGTCGGCCTTGATGTGTGTGTGTGTGTGCGCGCATTTATGTGCATGCGAGTAAGATCCCATGATGCACATGGACTTTCCAGGCTAAATCCATCACAGGTTGGCTTCAGACAGCAACCTTGCCTCTGTGCCTGCTAGAGGCCTGGACTCTTGCTGGGCTTTTCACACCGAGATGACCTGAACCTGTACTGGTCTGACATCTTATCCTCCCATGCGCCCGAAATGCAATAGTTCACTCACCAGCGCATTCCATCAAGACCCTTACCTCTGTATGCCATAGCATATATTATTTAGGAGCAGGCTAGAGGTTTTCTGAATGCAGCTGAAGACCAGGGGAAGACTTGGCAGCTGCCATTCTGTAAAAAAAAAATATATATCCTTGAAAGCTGAGGGCAAAAAAGCATATCAGGCCTGTATGTAATTTTGTTTTGACACTCCTTCAAGGAAGGTTCTACTGAAAGTTGTTGTTTGAATGTTATTCAGTGTGTAGTTGCAGTTCAGTTTCAGCCCCTGTGGGTGTTTTCTTGGCAGATACTCGTGCAGTTGGACATTAATGGACATTCACTTAATGTTACTAACTTAATGTTGCAGATTAGATTGTATTTAGACAATGGAGCAACACTGACATGTTGCCTTTTTTTATTTAACTTGTTTAAATAAACTTTTTACTTTTTATTTAACTTGTATTTTTAGCCTGGCTAGTTGTATGGCTCTAGGGATGGCACTGGACCTTTGGTCCAGACTGAAATATCTCAACACTGATGTGATGGATTGCCCTGACATTTTATTCAGACATTCATGGTCCCCAGAGGATGAATCCTACTGATGTTGGTAATCCACTGATTTTACATGACCGCAGTTATGTTGAACACAAACGACGTGCAAAGAAAAAAGAGTTCTATTAAGCAGTATTCACAGGTCTACTCA
This sequence comes from Micropterus dolomieu, assembly GCF_021292245.1. Classification (NCBI taxonomy): domain Eukaryota; kingdom Metazoa; phylum Chordata; class Actinopteri; order Centrarchiformes; family Centrarchidae; genus Micropterus; species Micropterus dolomieu. The sequence goes on along the minus strand of NC_060169.1, from coordinate 32,319,646 downwards.
ATTTGTCACAGCGCAGCACAGGCAGAAATGATTTATCACAGCTATGGGAATTAATTAATAATAAGCCTCTCAACAATTCGAGCTGCTCACACCGCGACAAATACTGAATGCCATAGGTTGTCCGCCCCAAAGAAAGGATGCCAGCCTTAAATGAACACTGGTGAGTTTGATTTATCTTGTGCATTGTCCTTTGAGCTGGGCGGTGAGAGTAGCACCTGTTGCGTCGCCAACCGTACGACCGCTCTGAATTAGTTTTTGTTCATTTTGGGTAATTAAACCAAAATACTTAAAAGTTGATGGTTATTGTTCATCTCACCGTCCTGCATTCTTTACTCTCTCTCCTTTCATTTGTGTTTACCTTCCTCCTCTTTAGTGTCTGTCTTTGGGCTCATATTAGATTAGACAAACCTTCTTGACGTTCGGCAACCTATCAGTAGAAGAATAACGACCATGTGATCTTGGCAATAGTAAAGAAGACCTGTCCAATGACACCGAGCCAGGCCGAGTACAAATTATAAAAATTCTTATCGGATTGCGTCCTCTTGTATTGCGGAGGTCGGGTCTGTAAAAATTTCTAATACTCAAGTGCGTCATAATCATCAGGGTTTCTCATTAATTGATCATTAATCATCCCGCCAGTGTTGGTGTTCACTCTCCATTAGAGTTTGTTCGGTTGACCACATTTTGAGTCCTGTCTTAATATCCTCAGGTCTCTTTAGGATCAGGTGTAAATTGGAATTGATTCCTTGAATAACTTCTTGCACAACAGATTTGGGTAATTTTTTCGAGGGACATGGTGATCACATGCATGCGTGTGAAGTCTTACGCAAAGCAAAGTGGTTCCACTTTAAGCTATAAGAGACAGCTCACAAAGCAGTTGCAGGGTGGACAGATGGACGGGTGATTACTGCTGAGGAGGGAGGAGATGGGAGAAATCGTAAACTCCAAAATTAGAAAGAGGAGAGAGGGAGGGAGTATCTCTGCATGAGCATTTTGAAGTGTGTGTGTGTGTGTGTGTGTGTGTGTGTGCGCACGCGCGCGTTCCTGTCTGCGTGCGTGTGTGTCCATAACGTAAATTACATTTTAGTGTTAGGCAAGTACTGGTAGGGGAAAGTCTCCAGGGAATGAATGTAAGTCAATATAATGTTAATGTTTCTGAAATTGATGGAAATACGACTGTGTGTGTGTGTGTGTCCGTCCGTGGGGGGTGAAGAGAGAGACTGACAGGCAGAACTGTAGGAGTTGATTAGTTTCCTGCTCACTTATTAGGATGCAGATTAGCTGCATTGAGAAACATCTGGGAGCTTTTCTCAGTCCCATCTCCTCCCTCCACTTCTCACCTCCCTCAGTTCCCCTTGTTTACCAAATCTAGCTCTCTTCTTTCCACATGTTCTGCTCTCCCCTTCTCTCCTTTCCTCTCCTCTCTTCTCTCGCTCTCCCATCTTATCTCATTCCTGCCTCTTTCATTTCCTCTCCTCTAACCCTTTTGAGCGTCTGTTTTTATCTCGCTCTCACCTCTCCTTCACTTTTCTCTTGTTCTCTTCGGCAAAGGTCTCGTTTCCTGTCGTTGTGTCTCCTCTCCGCCTCTCTGTCTGTCAGTCAGAGCTGTCTTTTATTCCCTCTTTTCATTTTGTTCGAATGACAGCGAAGAGATTTACATGAAGTCTTTCAGTGTAGCTCTGTTGTCCGGAGGAGGATTTAACTGGAGGCTGTATATTCAGATTGGTTTTTCAGTGTCTGCTGCAACACACAAAGACGGCTGAGTGGGAGTGCCTGCTCCAATGTTTGTCAAAATAGCATCCTGCACCAGCTTATGTTCACAGTTGAAGTCATAATGGCTCTGCCTGCAAATGTAACAACAAGCAAGACATATAACACATTTATTTATTACCTACATACCCATATTTCTAATCCCTCTTGCCCAAAAGCCAAATAGAGGGTTGATAGAATACACAGGCACTCAGCTATTTACTCTTTATCGTGTCAGCTATTGCAGATCCTGACCAAAATAAACAAAAAAATCAATCAATAGCTGGTATATGTCTGGTAATATAACTCCATTCTTCATCCTCTATTCTTTTCAGTGTAAATAAAGAGGAAACTTACCAGCCTTAGCCAACCACCGGTCTTACCCAGCAGCAGGGAGGCCACTGCGATATAGCCTCTGAGAAGCCAGCCTAAATCAATTTCAAGTTTTATCAAGTTCAATTTTATTAGTGTGGGCCACATCCACTGAGAATTGAGGTAGCAAGAAGGTGGACCAATTAGCAAATTATAGTTAGTAGTTTGGAAAGATGAAAACAACAAGGAGTACATAATTTCCAATTAGACTTAGACACTATATTTGATTTGTGGCTCTCAAGGCTAATCCAATCACCTGCAAATACATTTTGCTCTGCGGCCATTGACAACACTCCTAACCCAACCGAGGTCCCACTGAGCCTTACCAGGCTACAATAGGCAACTAACATTTGCCCTCATGGCCCAGCACGCCTGTCAGGTGTCTTTTGCAGCTGTGGGAAATTGACCATGTTCTTAAAAATTTGTGTCATTTTGAGATTTAAATAGGCAGTGCATTCTGTCTTTTGAGTCTTTGATAATTCAGATTCAGTGGTTTCACTTCATGTAGTTTGCTTGAATATACATTATATTTGATTTCCTGTGCAAGTTTTTGAAAAGCACATTTGATCTTTTGGTGCCACAACTGGAACACCTACCTACTTGCACTGCTTTTTGGTTTTGCCAATGCAGTACAAGACAACAATATAACATAAAGGAGGTGGCACGGGCTGTTTCAGTCTGCAAGTGCCTTGGTTTTAATATTATTTCTGAAAGAGAAATAGATTGCTACAACCCATTATTTGCTCTAATTTTACTGTAATGTGTTGCCTACCAAAACCAGTATGGATGAAGAGAACATGTTCTCGTGTTAAACTTTATTCTAATTGATATGGCTAATTAACGTGGTGGTCACATTGCATTTGTAGCTTTCATCCAAAAGTGAAACACAGTGGAAGCCATCGGCAGCTGTTCAGGGACAGTGAGCATACAACCGCGCTATAATGATGTTACCCAAATTGAACACTGAGTAAGGAGGGTTCCCTCTGGGATTTAAATCCCCACGGTGGTGCAGTGTCCTGTCTTACTTACACTTCCACCAGAAAAGTAGCCATTAATGTATGTCTAATGGTGACAAATGGAGACATTTTGTCAACTTTTCAGGTAAATGTAAATTTTATTGCAAAGATTTTGTAATAAAATACAAATGTTTAATGCTACATAGGCTTCGATTTACCAGACAGAAAAGTGTTCACACATTTACATACACATGCATATTGTATTTGCGTACCATATGTGACAATACTGTGTATATCGTCCTTGTAACATGGATTACCAAGCCACGAGCAGGTGGTCATTTCCGGAGTTGCTATTTAAGACCAGATGTCAGCTCGCTGTCCCTCACTGTGTGTGTCTTTTGGTGTATGTGTATGTGTGTGTGTGTGTGTGTGTGTGTGTGTGTGTGTGTGTGTGTGCTGGGGGAGCGGGGGGGGACTTGTGCCCATGTATGTCATTAAGCAGCCCTGCAGTCAGCAAACCCAGCATGAGGACAATGAGAAGTGATGAGCATCTCATAGCAAATGCCGCTCAGCTGTCAGATTGTTGTAGTTGCGTGTACAGCGTGTGTCTGCTTGGCTAGCGCTGACGCAGCATGTCATGTTCACCCGTCAAGATCTGCTCATCGCATTTTGCTTTTTATGTATGTGTATATCTGTTTGTGTGCGCATGTGACGTTGGCTGACCCAGCAGCACAGGACTGCATTGTGACGTGTGCATGTGGTTACCATGGCTCCCTGTAGTATCTCTTTATAGAGTTTCAGTGAGGATGTAATTACAGGTGATGATCCAACCAAATAAATGCAACCTCTCTGTCACACACCAGACATGTCAAATAGTGTATGCATCTGAAGTAGAGGTTCACAAAGACCCTTCATCTGGTTTTGTAACTGAAAGCTGAAAACTCAATAATCTAACAATGCCATGGCGTGGGAAACAGACAAATCTGCAAGCTCATGTTTTATTTTTTTATTTTTAAGTTTAAATCGAAAGACAAATTCAGTTGTGGTCTTGGAGAATCGTGACACCCCTATTGTTGATTCCCAACCCTCCTTATTTCTTTACATAATTAAAATAGGTCAGGAGGAAGGTAGTATTTTAAATTCAGGTTAGTATTTTAAATTTACCTTTAAATACTTCATCGTTGAATTTTTCTAGCAAAAATTTAAAAAGTCAATTGCCTATGTAACCGATGGAATCTCAAACCTCCTTTCAGGTTTTACTTTCTGCAAGATGTCAAGCATTTGCCAGATATTCATTAGAAAGTTAAATTATTGCTGTGTTAATGTTAATACCTCAGCCTCAAATAACACCTCAGATGTAAAGTACATTAATCTCAGTGGAAGTGGAAGGCTTACATACAGAATATAAAAGGCTAATTCTCTGCATTTAATATCATCATCATCCATCTGAGGAGTCTAGGGCACACATGCAATGATTAGTTTTAAGAAGTTATTTTTTAGGGCAGTCTTGTCCCTACATTTCTGAAACTTTGATACAAACACACCTGGCATCTAGCAGCAGTAATACTGTAACACTAAAGCACACTACACCAATAAGTATTAAGTTCTTGGTGGTGGTGAGAAATGACCTAATTTCTAGTTTCCCAGACCACAAACTGGCAGCACAGATTAAGAGCACAGAGGCCCCCCTTCAATAATGGCAGACTACTGTGTATTACAAAGTGATGCATTTTCATCCAAAGCCATCAGTGCTCCTTCATTGTTAAATCTGAAATACGGCTACCTGGCAGCTGTCGCTGAAACTCAGCAAAGGTAGAAGTCCATCTGATCGTAGAACCTGACTTCTCTAATCATTACACTAGCCAAAAATCCAAGTAGTGTGCTGTGTTTGCTTCGGCCAAATATTTCTTCCTAGGCAGAGGCACCCACCACGAGCTCTGACCACATCTGATTTAATTGCCACAGAACAAGATGCTGAGACATCGCAGAGACATCTTGGTCGTTAGCTAGTTTTTTTGGAAAACAAATGTTCTCCCTCGCAGTTTGTGGCTGGCCAGTGCATATTTTAAACTGTCTGGATTAGAAAAAAATAACTAGCTAATTGGGATGCACTAGTTAAGTGTATCTCACACAGGCCAGTTGATCCCTTCTTTGGGGATGTTAATTTCCTAGCAGGAGACCAGCACTCTGTCTGTGTATTTGGCAGTGTTTAAGAACCACGCAGCTGGATTCCTACTAGGAATAAATGACTGGATGTGTGAGAATTTTGCAGCAATTAAAGGCGGTGGAAAAAAACTAAACTAAAAAACTCTATTTAAAAATATTATTTCTGGCTTCAAACGGAGTATAACTCTAGTTCTAGCCCTAAACAGAGTCTTAAATCTTAATAATTTTAGTGTCTACTTTTTATGTAACTATTTTAACCACTAAACTAAATCAAAGCCCAACTCTTTAATACAAAGCATAAACTTCCTGATCCTTCTGGAGGCCTGGAAAATACCTTTTTTTTTCTGTTGCAACATTGTGTGTATGTGATTTATGTTTTCTCATTTAGACATAAACATACTATTCCTATTTTTCTCACACTCACACGTGGGCCATTTTGCTCATGCAGACTAGCGATTGTTCAGTAAGACGCTTAAAACCAGAAAAAGAGCATGTACATTTGCACACGGTGTTCATGAAGCGGGTGCTCACTAGCTGCCTCATTGTCACAATGATGAAACCACATGCACATGCGCACACACACAGAGTACACAGGCCAGTTCATTCTCCACTTGATTAGGTTAGTCCTGAGAAGGAGCTGCCATCAGTCTTAATATTACACTAGAAAATAGGCTAGCTCAGTCCCAAAGAGACGGTATGTGCTGTACTGTAAGTGTGTGTGTGTGTGTGTGAGAGAAAGACTGTTGTATTGGCAAGAGACAAGTTCTGTTCCCCATAGGATGTGTGAGAGCTATTCCAGGAATCTTGTTTTATCCATGGAGGAGCTGTTATGTACTTGTTACTTGTCAACCAAGGATTGAAGTATAGAGAACAATGCGGCCTCACAGAAGAAACACTAGATTCAAGCTTCCTCTCTCTCTCTTCCTAAATGTAGTGGCGAACTTGCCTCACACACACACGCACACACATACACATGACTCAGACACATCTACTTCCTGGAGAGAGTTGTGAAAGCCTTCTGCATTCAGTGTATGTGTTTCCTCTCTCTCTTTCTCTTTATGCATCAGTAAATTTGCGTCATAAAATTCTTAATGTACCGTGTGTACCTTATGTTCAAGACTTTTCAGTGGCTGTGTAAAGACCTCTGAATAAAAGTGGCTCCTTGTTTTGTTTTTGAACTTGGACTTTATTGTGTTTTTGACGGGGGGGGGGGGGAAGGAAGAAAGGAGTTTGGCTTGAGGCGAGGGGTTCTCTGACAGTGTTATTTCCGTGGAGTGCCCAGTGTGATTTAGCTTTATTACATCGACACTGGAAATTAAAATGTCACTTAAATCTGACATTTTGTTTTTGCCATGCACATCAATTCTTCTCGAATGTGTCCATTTAAATTGACAGTAAACACCTCGTCTCAGTTTTTTTCCCCATAAGAGAGAGTCCTGACAGTTTCTGACGTACAGTACATTTGTAGTCGAGCTGCAAATCATTTGTTCTCCTTGATCCTTTAATGCACCAAAATCTTTTCTCTCTTCCATGGTCTTTTCTAAGTTGAGGATACACTTCACGTCACTCTTACTCGGGATGTATTTTAATTAAAATTCGCTCTCAGATTAACACTAACAATGACACAAGTTCAAAGTTGGTGCTGTAGCCCACAGAGATGCAGTAGCTCCTCTGGGAAGTGCATTTTTACGCACTTTATTTCATTCTTAGCTGGCCTGTTAATCACACAAGCATAACGAGAGAAAACCGCTGAAGTGAAAATGGTCTGTGTGAGAATAGTATGTATGCTGGAAAATTAATTGTAAAGAATAATGCAATACGCTGAACTTGGCCCTTAAGGGAGGATGTTCTTTAGTTTGAGAACTGTGCTGTGAGCTGGTGGTGGTGTGGCTTTGAGTCCTGCTACAGTCTTTGTCCTATGTCCAAGGTTCTCTTTCCCAAAATGAGACTGACTTCAAACAAATGACAGTCTAATCCCTCTGCCTTATTGATTGACAGTGTCAGCAACAGGGGTGCCTGTAGTCTGACCCACAGCATGAAATTCAAACAAGCAATGAATAATCTGATCCCTGTGATTTACTGATCATCGTGTCCTTCATAGATGACTTTGGACCATAGTCTGTGATGTATTGATGTGTTGTGTTGTTTGCGTGGAGTTGATGAGTGGTATAATTACATGCAGGGATTCTGAACACATTGGTGCATTAGGCCTAGACTTAGTCACTCCTAAAAGGCTTTGATCTTTTCAGAGCCAAATAACCTAATGCCGTTTTAGTTTCATTCAGCTTTATTCAACTTTTCTCAATTTCTATAGCCAGAAACAGCCTTGGGCTTTGGGAGCTTACTGCATTCATTTTAAAGGTTTCTCTCTCACTTACGTTACCACGGTGAGTAAATATGTAAAGACATAATTGAAGTTTTTACAGTCACATTAAATGATGAATGGTGTGTGGCCACTGCACGCCATTTTTGATATCTCTGACTTGAAAACATTTTGCAGCCCTCTCGTGTTACAAACAACCACTGACCATTTTCTAGAATACCCATGGGATTAGTAAATATGCTTTGAAAAGCAATGATAAATTACTGCAAAAATAAAGGCCTTAATTAGAAGGTTAAAAGTGTTTTTTCCTCATAAAATTAAAATTTCTAACTGAAGCCTGTTTTACCAGCATGTTAAGTAGCAGCTGATGTGCAGTGTGGTCAGTTAGGGTCAAGGAGCACATGTTTGTCTTTGATGGGAGCGCCATCTAAATTCTGCTTCGGGCATATACTTAATAAGATTGTGAACTTCAAAGCAGCAAATTTGCCTTTACCACACGTTCGCCATTTCTTTTTAAATCAAAGTTTTAAAAGAAGAAAATCCTCTTGTTTATTCACAGAAAGTGATGGCAGAAGGGTTACCACTTAGTGTGATCAGAATACCAGAAAATGGTGCAGTGCAGTCCTCAACCCTGGGCCACTATGGCATTTGCATACAACATTGGCATAATTAGTCACACTTGAATAATCCAGTGCTAGCAGTCATTTTAGAATCAAGTTGCAGTGATGCTTTACTTGGGCGCAGTGCTGCTTTCAGCTAAGTTGTTGTGAGCATGCTAACATGCTCACAACAGCATGCTAACATGCTCACAACAACGCCAACGTGCTAATGTTCACCACCTTACTTTAGCGGGTTTGTATGCTAACATTTGCTGATAAGAACTAAATGCAAAGTACAGCTGAGGCTGATGGGAATGTCATTAGTTTTGCAGGTATGTGGTCATAAACTAAAGTGTTGGACATATTACATGTTTGACCTGATGGTGGGCCAAAATGAAAAGTATGGGAGACCCAAAGTTACTGCAGTTCCTCATTAGGGGCAGCATGAATATCTTTTCACATTTAATGGCGTTACAAATATAAACCTCATGCTGGCACTAAAGGAAACATCAGGTGTTCACCAAAGACAATGGGATTCATCCTTTCATCCAGTAGTCGTTGAGATATTTAGAAAACAGTATAAGTATACAGTATAAGTAGTGAAACTGGAGGTTGATTGTCATAGATATTCTTCACAAGTGCACAACATACAGCAGAGGAAGTTGAACATTTGTGTGATATGAACAGCTCCTTTTGCTTCATAAGGTGTGCCAGTAGAAACAAACATAGACTTGTGTAAAAAATAAAAGAGCGAGAGAGAGAGGGAGACCGAGAGTGGGTTGTTTATTGACACAAGCATCTCTGAGATGTTGTGAATTTGTGACACATTTGTTCTTTGAGACAGCACTCTATAAGTGCTTCAGAAAACACTGTCAGTGCCAGTAGGTCTAAATTCCCCTTTAGACTCATGTATTATTGTCATTCATTAATGCTTAATGGTGTGCTGCACAGTTCTATAAATACTCTAAACCATGGAGAAGAATGAATAGAGGAATCAAGGTGATTACAGAGCTATTCACGAATAAATTGGGATTGAATGAATGGCTGAATGGAGATCATGTAACAGGGAACAGTCCACAAGTCAAGTGACTTGTGCATGATTCAGGGTCACCTGTCATTGTTCCACGTTACTGTACAGCAACCTATTTTTAAGGGCCTTCACATAACTGAACATAACCTAGTTACAAGACTATAAAAGCGTTATACAAGTACAGATCGTTTACAGTGCTTAGCTTTGTTCAGATGGGTTATTGGTGTGTGTACAGTAAATATTAACATGTTTGTGGTGAGTTAGTGATGACCAGTCCAATACCACACTGATCCACCCACTCTCTCTACATGATCAAGCTCGGAGCACTGTGATGGTCCCTTTGAACATGTACATTGAGTTTGGCTGCTGCTCAGTACAGCGCTAGGTGTAGACGTTATTAACAAAACATTGGGCTTCAGTGTGACTCCCATCAGGCAAATCAAGGCAACCTAGACCCAAGACCCTATTGGCATGCTAATAAAGTCACTTCTCTAATGACTGATTAGAAATTCAGCGCATTTTGTCCCCGCTCCGCTTGTACACACAAATGAGTGAAATGCTCTCTTAGCATGCACGTATACAGCCACACGCAGAGTTTATAGTTTTCACATTTATTTTTTATGTTTCTCATTTATTTATAACCCTCCCTTCTTTGATTGTCTGTCTTCTCCATATTCACCTGGCACACAGTTAAATTGCATGAAATAAAATGTGAATGCGAGGAACACTTGAGCACGGTTAATATGAATTAGATGTTTATGTTTTGGCTGTCAGTGGAAAATGTGAAAAATATATATTTCTCTGTGCGGGTTTGACCCACTTGATGTTTGATACATGTTGATACAGTGGCCCTTAGGGCACACCAACAGCACCATCGCACATGACACTTGTTCCACAGCGGAGTGTGTTATTGTGTTGGACATGTAACACACGCCGAGCAACATGTCTAACTTTGGCACCTCTGTCTTCCTCAGTGCTCAGCGGCCTCTGCTCCAATGACTGTCCAGAAGATGTCAAGGTAAGAAATCTGTCTGTGTTGGTCCACTTTTCTATTGAAAGCATAAAAAAAGTATTGTGTAGTAGTACAGTTTCTTATCTGTCTGATCAGTCTGACCAGATGTGTCTGTCTGGGTGTATTGTCTGTAGTCGTTACCCTTTCATGCATATATCTTTATATTCTTCCATAGTCTCTACTCAGCATTTTTTTTTCAGCAGGAACAGAGAGATAGGCTGTAATATCCCTACTGCTGGCTAAACTACATGTCTATGGGGAGGATCGACTTTATATTCAGGAAATTAGGGAAGGGGATTTGAATGGGTGATGTGTTTTTGAGCTCTAGGGCAGTATAAGCTCCTCTTGATATGTAAAGTACGTATCTGTTAGTGCAGCCTGGAAATAAATTACAAAAAAAATGGAAACAAAAGTAAATTAGTTTTGTTTTTATGTGATGAAACAGAACTTGATTTCCACCTGTTTGTACCCCTACCCACCCTCATTCGTTTTATAACAGACCTTCATAATACAAGTCAGTAGCCCATGCTTACTGTACTGAATCTCGTGCTCTTCCTTGTGGTTTGCATTTTCCAATAAAATATCAGTGTAAGAATTTTTTAATACAAGAGCAAAGAAATGCCTGGTGCACGCGCATGTTTTCCATCTCCTGTCCTTGGTAAATATATTTTGAAGTTTGTTGCTTGTTGTTGGACGGCTGTAGTCTCTGCTGAGACTGGGCTTGTACTAATCAATTTAAAATAACAGCTAGCCGTTGGTAGTTTACCTTCTTGTAGGCGTCGAAGGTGTCAGCCAGACAGTGTTCATCCGTTTGACACAAACAACCTTCTGCGAGGTGAAGTTAGGTCTTTCAACGTGATCCCAACTTGGCCCGAAGCTCCATTTGTGGCTCTAAAATGTGTTTGGATAACAAAAGCTTGGTCATGAAAACCGCATCAATACATATATGCAGATACCACAATGTCCAAACTCAGAGCAATCAAAAAAAACACATCAACAGAGGTAACAACAAAAGATGACCTTTTGTATTACTCCTTTAGAAGGCATCTATTCTAATATCAAATTAGCACATTGATGGCTATTAAAATCCTGATCAGGCAAAGCAATGACACTAATTGTCCTCCATAAGGGTAAAGAACCCAAATTTTTCAACCAGTGTTGGACCCATTCATGAGTCTCCTGCTTCTTGCTGTTAGCAGAGACTCCATTATGCAGTGTAGTGCTTACATTTCACTGATAAACCTGAGAATTGCTCTGAATTACGTCAAAAGTTGAGATTCAGTGTCATCTCTGTCTGTCCATGTGCACTCTCCTTCTTTCTTGATCGCCCACTCATGCACACTTTCTATGTCGCTCTCTCCTTCCTTCTCTTTCTCTCTCTCAATCTTTGTGGGGAGATAGGTTAAATTAAATTTAAACGTCTCTTTGAATTTAATTTCCGTTTCTGGTAGCAACGCCAGTTAGACCACGGTTGGGAGGAGGGTGGTGAAGGAGGGTCGGCTGCTTTGACCCATACAGACAGACCAAGGACGCATGACCAGCCTCTGTCTGAATGGGGTCTATGGTTTTGCATTAAAAACATACCGTGAGCTCTTGAACTATAATGCTACGTTTTGTGTTAATTGTAGCCATCAGTGTATGGAACAGTTAGCTTTAAACTCCTTTTATCCATCCCAGAGAGCTCGTGTCTGATGATGATGTGCAAACATGGACAGAGAAATCTGACAGAAACACGGTGACGCTCCTTATACAACCTTTCACCAGTGGAAAGCCCTTTGCAAAAGACATTAGCTTTGACATCGACAAGAGGCTGCTGGTATTAGAGTTGTTTTGGTTTTCTGTCTGTCTGCTCTTCCACCCGCTTGTTGTCTAACTGAAAGGTATGATGAATGCAGTAGACGAGTGGAGCTTGCGGCTGTTTCTACTCCTCTCCTCTCCCATCCATCACCCCCTCTATCTTTTCATTTCACTCTCCCGCTCCTCTTCTTCTTAGTCACACCTCTCTTCCTCTGTCTTTCTTTCAGCCCACTAATCTGCTCCTCTGTGGCTCTCGCATCTCTCTCTGTTTCTTTTTTTGACCTCATTTCTATTCCTCTCTCACCCGAGTGTCACAACATAAAGGGCCAAGTCTCTCTTGCCGTTGTACATGTTTGCATGTGTTATCGGCTCGCAATTAGCTGAGGACGGCTCGACGGATCTCTTCATTTGCTGTGATCGTTTCTTTAGGAAGAGATAATATGACCCCTGTGTGTCCACCCGCACAGCACAACACGAAGCCGTCACACTCGTTTACGCTCCATCAGATTCAAGCCAGCTAGGTCAGACATTTGGCGTGTCACCTAATGAAAACAAAACTGCTCAAGGTCACTGTGGTTACACCATGCCTGTCTGTCCTTCTCCCCACTCTCTCTCTCGTCTTTCTGTATTTCTCTTTCACCGTCGTCTTTCGCCCTTCACTGATAGACAGCTGATGTGGAAAAATACTTGTCAAAAGCTGTCACTTTTTGTTTGTTTTTTAATTTGTGTTTGCATGTGTTTTTTTGCAGCCTTTTGGTGTTAACCAGCCAGGTCCCTACGTCATGTATACCACAGTTGACTCCAACGGCTACCTGAAAAATGCCTCTGGTAAGTACTTTTTTATTTCTTTCCCACATCAGACAGAGAATAGCCAAAGAGGCATTTATTTTTCTGAAAACGTTGTTGCCTGAGCTTTTATACATCCACGTCAGGTTTATTAATAACTAAACCTCCTAACAATGACAGCTGTCTTTAGTCTAGCTGAACACCACAGAGTTTGTGTTGGATGATTTTAAAACAACAGAGAATGAGAAGAGGGACGTATTGATTTTATTTTCTTGCTTTTCTTCTTTTTTTTTTTGCCTCAAAGACAAAGGCTGAAGCAGAAAGGGCAGCTAAAGAAAAGGCAAAAAGAAGGTCCTTTCAAAGACTGTGGTAACTGAAGGGAGAATGAATCTGCTTAATAAGGCTGTAATGCTCACTCCAGATGCTTCTGGAGTGTGTGCCTGGTTCACATTTATTCTGTCTACATTTGAAAGTAATTATAGTTTGTTAGGTGCTGAATAACTTTTTTTTTTTCTATACCTCTGCTGTAACATATCTAGATGTTAAACTGTTACAGGAATATTAGTATTCAACTATTGCTTGTCAGGATTGAGTTTTAAAAGATGAATCCAAGTTAACCAGCACAATCAATCAAATATTCAGCCTGGAGTTATTGCAGTGCCACTGTCTATGGGATACAGTTTTCTCATAGTTTCACAGAAAAATACTGTGAAAGCTTGCAAAACACTGGAGGCCCTTTTTCCTCTGAAGTTTATTCCACAGTAAAGCAACACTCAACAAGCTTTAGCTTCCTCATTTTTCTCCTCATTTAAGTCTGAGGTAAAGATCTTTCGTTCCGTCCTTCATTACTTTTTTAAAAGCTATATAAGCTACTTTGTTTTGCAGCAGTGAATTATCTGCTGTCCTCTTTATATTTGTCACTTTTTTGACATAAAGTTTATAAGGGATGATGATGATGATGATGATGATAATAATGATTATGTATGGAACTAGTTAGAACCGGATGATCAAGATCACTGGAAGTAATAAGGCTCTTGTGAGACTCACCTATTTGACACTTTTGACATGCTGTCACGCCATACATCAATTTTCTCACGCAGTGATAAAAACAAATGTATAACTGATGACCTTGAATCGCTGCGTGAATCATTTCTGCCCCGCTGATGCGACACCGGCGTACACCATGATCGTAATAAAGTGGACCTACCTCGCGCTGTGAGTCCAGACAGTTGTAACGAGTGGTAATATAGCTGGTAGAGTTTTGCAATATAAACATGTAAAAACTGAGGTGCAACCTTGCTCTGTTTGAGACTGTCAGCTGTACTTTATCGGAGCTGCCGAAGTTAACCTGTGTGGATTTGTGGTGAGATTTCTGCCTGATCAATAGTGTTTTTACTTAGTTTCTTTTATCACCTCTGTGCTCTACCAACTGAGCTAACTGCGCCCCAAAATTAAGTGTTTAATTCTCAAAATTTTCATATAATTCAGCATTGAAAATTTCTTAAACAGTGTTAAAATCTTGTTCCGTCTCGTTCTCGTGAACACAATATCGTGTCTCATCTCATCTCGTGAGCTAATTGTTTCGTTACACTCCTATCATTGTCTGAGTTTTTGAATTTTCAGTCTCAAAAAGCTCCACTTCATGTATTTCTCAAAGGGCTGCTCCTGTTAGTTGTTGTTGTTAAACAGTCCTGTCAACATCTGGCTGTGTTGTGTACTTTTAGGAATACACAAGGTACCACATTGTAGGTAGGAGGTTTTGGTCACAGTTCACCGTCTCACATACTCTTAATTATGCTCAATATTAATGTCAGTCCAGTTTTTATTGATTGTTATGTCGTAATGTGTAGGATCACCATGTCTCCATAGGATGAGAAATTTCTGAAATCCTAGGGGCTGATGAACACTACCTTTCTATGGAAGACTAGAAAGATACATAGGTAGAGAGAGGCAGACCATAGAAAGATAAGATGAGACATTGAGGACGGCAGTGCTGTGCTGTATTAGCTGCAGTTAACCTAGTTGATGTTACATTGTGGGAAGGACACAGAGCTAGATGAGAACAAGATGCGCTGACAGCCTGGGGTCAGGGATATATATAGTCTGTGTGTGCGTGTGTGTGTTCCTGTGTGCAGAATAATCCCACTTTGTCAGATTTCATTGTTTCATATATCTGTTGGCACACTTGGAGTATATACATATTTAAAGAATGAGTAGACAGATCACAGGCTAACATCATTATTATTTCACGACCATTAGACAGATATAAGCTCCTGGCTACGCAACAGTGCTTTTCCAATGGCTGCAGAATATTCACTTGGGTGCTCTGTGTCCAAGCCCAAAACACTAAGTGGACAAATATTTACACCACCTGTGCTGTATTTACTTGTCTTAAACCATAACAAAACTCAGTTCTAGTCCCTCTCACTCCACTGGTTTAAAATATGCAGTGAAATGGGCATAGAGAGAAACAGTAGAGAGTGGGGGAGATTGGATGAAGGGGGAGGGCTATCACCACCTGCCCACACTGCACTGAGATAATGGAGAGTGATATAGAATCCCACTGAATGTGGAGGCGGTGACACTTTATAATTCATACTAAATTGAGACACTGAAAAAGATCCAGTAAAGGCAGTTAAGAAAGGCAGTTATTTATGTAGGGAATTAGTTTACACATGTAAACATTTACTTTACTGCTTCTGATCATTTTAAAGGCTTTGCAGTCTTAAATGGCCAAAAGTAGGTGGATCTACCACTCTTGTGGGAAGGCTTTTAACAAACTGTTTGAACCTGGCTTCAGAGATTTGCTCCCATTGAGTCACAAGAGCATTAGTGAGGTAGACCGGCTGACGGTCTGCGTTCCAAATCATCCCAAAGGTGTTGACAAAACCTTTTCCTAATCAGCTTTACAGAGCTTTATAGTGATTCCGGAGTTAATAGGGACTAAGGTCAAAGCTAAAAGAGAGTAACTATTGGCCTTAAAGAGGCCAATATTATAAAGAGGCCAGAAACACAACTCCAAATTAATGATAATGTTCCTCTGTAATTGCTGGATGCGAAAACAAGAAATTGCCCCTCAGTGTGTTGTCACAGCTGGAAAACGAATGAGCACTTATTTAGCTTGTCCAATTCAGCATCTGAGTCAGTTTTGTATTCTGCTAGATATGATCAATACATACGGTATGTGACATGAGGGGTGATGGGGCAACAATGCATACAGGCAATCAGTACAGCTGACTATAATTAATGCTAATTTAATGTTAATAAACCCCAAACAGACCGTTTCATTAACAGTGGATGTGGAAATCTGGAAACCAAATTATTATCAATTGGCAAAACCAATTTTTCTCACAAAAATAGGAAAATCCCTCCCAAGCATTCTGAGAGGTGAAATGAAGTGGGATGATGCATACTAGCAGAGACGTTTTGTAGAGGAGACACGCCACTTTAACTATCCTAAATACAACTCTATAGAGAGAGTCTGTAATGCCAAAGATGGCGGATATTCCGCCTCTCCCACCAGAAAGCCAACCGCCGAGATGGGAAACATATTTAAGCCAATCGTGTGGTTCCACTGACAGAATGGTCTACTACGCATGTGTCACTACTACTGCACATGCGTAGTAGAAGTAAAACCGGTGGGGAAAAACACTTTTTAAACCTTATTTTGGGGAGAAGTCATCAAACCGTCTATGAGATTTTACTGCTGATTCTATACATGCAGTTTTTATGTCCCAGTGACCAGTGAAAGGGCAGTTATGGCTATCTCCCCATTCATTTAGATAGGTTTGATTTGATTGTTAGTCCAAAATAACTGCCCGGAGGCGTTACCAAGATGGCTGCCGAGTGGGTGGACTTTGATACTAGTTGGGTTGAAGTCATTTAACTGCAAATCCCCTTTTTTGATTGTCCTCAGGGAACTTTGTAACAGGTCATCTATGTTTCTTGCAACTCAAAAATTCCACACACACAAAAAAGATTTAAATAAAGTTATACTATTTTTCTCCTCGATCCAGTCATTCATGTGAAGAGTCTTGACATTTTGTCCACTCCACCAGTACATCTCTTTCTGTCTCTGGATCCCAAGACAGAGCCTTTATATTCCTGGTTTGGTATGTCCAGTAAGCAGAATCCCATTAATTTAACATTAGAATATCTTGGTGTATTACAGTCTGCCCATCTGAACTTTGGCGTATTTTTCCAATGTGTGTTTGACAGGAGTGCAGAGAGAGAGGAAGAGAGCGAGAGTAGCCAAAGGCTTTGCCCACACAACTCCCCAGACCCCTCATTTAACAGCAGCAAAGTGCTGCCAGGGAGCAGGCTGCTTTTGTGTGTGTGTGAGAGAGAGTGTGTGGTGATTTAAAGTGTATTTATTCTGTAGCTTGTAGCTCGGGGAACAGCCAGCCAGGCTGCCAGAGATGAGCAATGATGGGGCGCACACAAACTCACACTCACACACACACACACACAGACACGATGTCTGGGCCTCTCCACTGGGGCCCAACGATCTTCACTTACCCTTCACCCTCCTGAAAGGGAGAGGGAGCGGAGAGGAAAGAAGAGATTATAATATGCTGAGAGACGGAGACGGAGGCCGAGAAGGCACAGTATATCACCGGAGTTCCTGTAGAAAAAGAGGAAGAAGGGGGAGCGATTGAACGAGGTATGATGGAAATAACAGTGTGTAACTAGAAGCGAGAGAGAGAGATAAATGGGGAAAGAATACAAGGCAAGTTGGTCAGAGGAGTTCAGGAGCTGGTAGGATGAAGAGAGGAGCAGAGGTAGAGTAATCTTAGTCTGGTAAGATATCTGAGAGAGACACCGCTGACACTTAAAAGTACCTTCTGTATATATATACACACACTCAGGCATATTACAGTGATAATGTCACCCTTTTATCTGACAAGTAAAGGTCAACTGCAGCACTCACAAGGTAACTCTTTTCTGTGTGTGTGGGTGTGTAGGACATTCATACAGTGTGTTAATGTATTTTCCTAAGCTTGTACGTATTCTTCAGTCCGTGTGTACTGTGTGTCCATATGTGTTCTGCATGTGCATGCATGCACACGCTGACATCTGTGTCTGTATGACCTTGTGTGTGTGTGGACGTACCAGACAGTGGTGTGCCATGCCCCTTACTAAGCAGGTTGGATGGATGAGCATAGGCTGTGATTCTGACAACACCACACCTCATTATCAACAAACTCCTGCTGAGACAGGAAGAGCGTGAGACAGGTGGGGTGGTGGAGATGAATAGAAGAAGTTATTCATTAACAACCTTTTTATTCCTCTCTCACTTTCTCCCTCACTATGGACACTCTCAGAGGCACTGAGAAGGATAAACACTGCACTGTGTTTCCCTCTGGGTTCCAGACACACCCAAGACCATTTATCTTTAGACAGCAGCATAAACGACGAGAGGCCACTGATTTTGACTGTCTTGCATTTTTTTATACTGTAGGAAGACATCAAAAGATAATGAGTCTGAATATTTATAATTATTTATGTTTAAACCAAAAGGATTTTTAATGAAGTTATCCAATTTCCAGTCGATTCACCTAGTTCATGTGAAGAGTCTTGACATTTTGTCCACTCCACCAGTACATTTCGTTCTGTGTCTGGATCCCGAGACTCTTTAAAGCGGTAGTTTTGACATGGCTTTAACTAATGTTTTGAACAGTGTAATTTGGGAATGTTTTTTTTTAGCTCAACAAGAAATCATCCAGATGTCAACAATTTCATTTTACATTTCCAAAACAGATTTCATTCTTCTGTGAATCTCTAGACAAATTGCATTGGGGCCTGTGTGTCTGTGGTTATGAGTGGCATCAGCTGTTTGGACCCCAACCAACTGGTGTCGCCAGTTATACCTGAAGACAAACAAATGTATTTTGTTTGTGTTCTAAATTACTGGCTTATGGTGGATCACAACAGTAATCAGCAGTATGCACAGCTTGTCCTTGTTGTGGAAGACGATTATTTCATGAACAGCTTTTCGTAGTATTGAAAGCCTCTCATAGATGTGTCAGTTGTTGTACGGTAAGATAAATCAGAATTTCCTTAAAGGAGCTTATCAGTCTTTTTGTGAAATGAAGTGTACAACTTTGAGTTTTGTTAATTCAGTCCATCATTTATCCCATAAGTAACTTCCATAATAATTTGGATGGATATCCAGCTCTTGTTCATGCCAACAGCCGCGCCATTGCTTCTTTGAACCCAACACATTTGGCTGTTAGTGCCACCAAGCTGCAAATTGAAACAGAATGCAAAGCGACACCAACAGTCATAAAGAAAGAATGGCAACTACTCCGGAGTAGTTAACTGTGTCCAGATGGGACGAGTGTGTCAATGGTGGCAGAGATTATTATGCATAAAGAGGGAACAGAGGGGAAAGGAAGAGAGGGAGGACATTTTAGAGTGAAGTGACAGGAAGAGAGAGGTCAGAGGGAGAAAAAAGTGAGGGCTCATAGGGAGGAGAATCATAACAGGCCCAGATCAATGTGGAGCTCTCTGCAGACTGTCCAATTAGGCTAATGAGTTCAGGGGATTAGCAACGGCTCGCTCAGACACACACGAACACACACACACTGTACATGCACTACCTTTAAAACACACATTCATCTGAAGCATCTCATCCACAAACATACTTATCATATCTTCACCTTTTAGACATTTAGAAGATCCAAACCAACTTGCTGAATTCAAGTTGTGTGTAAGTCGTGTGCTCAGTTGTGTTAACCTATATATTCACTTGAATCCATTCACGTTGCTTTTTGCTACATCATGCTGATGCCTCAAGCAGAGTCGTAAAAGCAAGCCTATTGCACTTGATGTCATACTGATCTATGGCAACAGACGGTATACCCCTGCTCTCAGAGACCTCATCAGGTCAGTGAGTGTTGCCCTATTCTCAAACCATTTTATTGCACAGCATTTGGAAGATAGGCTTGGAGCACACAGGGAGAATTCACAATATTGGAGTAAGGTAGGAGAGTAGGTGGATGAGAGAAATAAAAAAAAAGGGGAGAAAATGAGAGGGTGCAGAGGAGAGAGCTGAAAGCATAGAGTACAGTTACATAGAGAAAATGAGAGGAGTGAAAATTAGGGTGGAACAAAAGAGAAAGATAGGTGATGGGAAGAGAAGAGCAGAAGTGGAGAGGAAGAAATACTGGGAGTGGAAGGGAAAAAAATGAGTGCAGAGATAAGCCTCCATGCAGACATGGAAAATGACTATTGATCAGGCTTAGCATGCTTTTTCTCTTCACTGTTTCTTGCTCCTTCACCTTCTTTCTCCTCTTCCCTCATATTTTTTCTCCTCCGCATCCATCCTCCAGCACTCCTCTTTCATCTGCCTCTTTTCTGTTTCTCTGCTCACCCTGTTATCTCTCTCCTCTGCAGCCAATTTCTAGATACTATAAATTGTCAAGAGACATTTATTTGTCACCGGTGCCTGCATAGCTGTTGATCTGTCAGTCTCCAAACATCCTAGGGTTTAACCGTATGCTTGTATGTGTCTTAATGTAACTAAGCACAGAGAGTAAAACTACATCGCACACAAATAACTATAGGTCTTCAGGTAAGAAGAAGCTGTCTCTGTATTCTCAGTGCTCACATGGGTACCGCGATATATGACAGCTACAGTAGCTTGGAAAATAGAGATGTGAAGCAGTGATGAGTTTATCAGACCAGAAATGAGACAAGAATTAGGTTGGAAAAACAAAATAACTAGCAACTACTGCCAACTCTAGCTGCCCCCCACTCCAACAGCAGCTAAGCAGCAGTTAACAGTTACTTTAACAACATGTAAAGCTATCTGTCCATCAGGAAACTCTGTAAATCACAGAGTCTAGGCAGAGCAGCTAAAGGACATCAGAGGGAACAGCAGAAAATATTTTCTCCATGAGATATGATCCAGACCAGAGTCCTGGTTGAATCCGCTGTAAATCACCTCAGTACGAGAGTGGTGTAAAAGTGAATTGCACTCAGAAACTGTAGGGGATCCAAGTTAGAAAAAAATACAAATTCTTACATAATGCTGCTTTAAGTACAGCCTCACAGAGCCGCAAGCATGTTTGTAGACTTTTAGTCAAAACATCTTTCATGGTGAGCTCAACTTCATGAAGTCACTTTTTCACCACATCATTTTGTTTGAAGTTTGAAGTAAATGAGTTTAACTGTAAATACGGAAATATTTTCAAATACACCCAACATTCGCTGGGGAAATGTTCTTTGTTTCTTCTCCTCCTGCCAGTCTCGCAGTAACCAGGTGTCATTACAAATGACACTGCATTGCGTTGAATCTCACTCAGTTTTCTCCAAAGTAGAAAATGCAGAAACACTAGGTCATGCTCTTATATGAGCAAGTGTGCAGCTCATTATGCTGTAAAAAAAAAACTTAAAGTTTACAGTATGAAATAATTTATTTAACTTCCAAGTTTCTAAACTTGCACATTTGGAATATTTAATTTAGTTTTTATTTTATCTGACTTGTATATCTTTTTTTCTTTGGATTTTCATTATCTTCTATTGCTTTGTGGTTTCAGTTGTTGCTGGCGTTTTATCTCTGAAACACTGTAGTCTGTAGTGAACCTGGTATTTCTATTTTGTTTTATTAAGGGCAAGCTAGGGTGATGATAGCTGTCTTTAGGTTCTCTCGCTCACACACACACAGACAGTGTCATTTCGGCCGTCATCTGGGCGCAGGTGTCAACATGCTGCAGTGCTATCATGTTTGAGAGGCAGTGTAAAGCTGGGTGGTGATAAGGACAGAACAACTATAAAGCCCCGAGGGTCCTTCGGGATTTCACCGCGCACATATGCACACTCTCACATACAGGACAGATAGAGTATACACACATTTTTCCAGATCCATTGTATGAGCACTGAGGGGGGCTCTCCAGGCAAGGCAGGCTGTGTGCATGTGTGTGTGTGCGTGTGCACTTCTATCCCTCATGGCTCCACCCTCCATCTCTGCAATTTGCTCCTTTTATCGCCATCAGGGGAGCAAATGGTTTCTATAGCGACAGGCACTAGGAATTTCTTTTAAAACACAATTTTCTTTCTGTTTTGAAGCCCTGGGGAGTGAGTGAGTGTGTGAGAGAGAGAACGAGTGTCTGCACTGCAAGCCAATTATGTTTATGATCATATTTCCTTCCTTGATGAATTTGTGGGATCATGTGAAGATTTGCAGATAGTCTGTTGTCACTTTTAACGCTTGTATTTTACATAATGTTTTATCTTAAGATTCCTCATTTACTTTCATTTGTTGTATTTTTTATTGTCTCAAAATGCATATTTCCTTCTGTATCCACACACACACTTGACTCTGTGTCAGAGTGACACTAGTCGTCACATTGTCACTCTGCATGCCTGCCCAGGGGCGGTAAAACCTCCAGACAGGACGAGGTTTTTCATTAGATATGTGTCAGAAGACCTTGGCTGATGGACACACACACATACGCACACATTAACATGTTGTAGCTCCCTCAGAGGCATCCATGTCCTCTCTGTCCCTGTCTGTCTTTTTTCTCTCTGTTTCCCACTTTTTGTCGCCCACAAGGTAGTAAAGTTTTTCCTCGCTATCTAACATTCTACTGAGAGGAATAAATTAAGCAACGATGATCCGAGGATAATTCAAATTTTCACCAAGCACGTAGAACACTTGCACTACAAAACACTATAGGTAAAATGGAATTAACATATCCTAAATCCATATTCCACACTGCTATGTCTAAAATAATTGAATGTGCATATGCTGTGCATCAATGTATGGGAAACACTGGTCTTAAAGTCATAAATTTACAAAACACAGCATTTTAAGGTCAGAATTATATTTTAGAAGGCTAGACGCTAGAAATGTTTTTACCCTATGATTCATTGTTAATCAAATAACCACTCTCACCTATTTTAGCTCTCTCAGTTTAAACTAGAGTCTGTATAGTTTGTTTTCACTGGCATTAAAACAGCAATTACGAGTATTTGTATTTGCATGCACCTCGCGGGTCTATTTCAAGTACTATTTAAAAACTATGTATATTCTTTGTGTGGATAATCAATGGTGATAAATGATCCGAACGTCTTGCGAGGTGCGGACAACTCTGCACAACAACGGAGAAGTTAAGGCTCCGTCTCTACAACAAGTTCATCTGCCACTACACACTCACACACACAATGCATACTGATGCCCCGTTCCTTAAGGGTTAGGGTTACAATTCAGGATTTTATTCACACACTTTAAAAATTTATTAAAAGCTTTTTTTCTTTTCTCATTTTTTTTATTTACAGCATTATATGTTGAAATGTGTATTGTAATAGGCAGTATATTAACCTATTGGGAGAAAACTGGTAGTTCTATGTAAAATCAGATGTTGAGCACCCCCACATCGCCAAAATGGCATGACCCTCGTTTCGCTGCGATGCTTTGACTGTGATATTGGCAGTCGAATCAGGCTCCACCCATTGAAGCATCCAATCTTCAACTATTGGGGGTCAGCCCTAATAGAAATAAATTAAATGCTCAGATGGGGAAGAGTAGCTTCTTCCCGTCATTCTGTGTATTTTGTTTTTCTTTCTTCCCTGTCTCCTAGTCGGGCTATAACCTCATGCACTCTCCTCGTTTACACCTCGCTCTACGTGAGAGGAGTAATCAGAACTCCTAGCCCGTAGCCATCCCACTACATGCCCACTGGACCTGATTCCTACCAATCTCCTACCGTGTGTGATAAATACTTCTCCGGGTTCGGGAACCTTCCCAGCTGCTTTCGAAAGTGCTCGTGTTACACCTCTACTCGAAAAGCCCTCCTCTTATGGAATGACCTAGATCCATATCAGTCCGGTTTAAAGAGTGGCCACTCAACTGAAACGGCTCTGTTTTCGGTGACAGAAGCCCTAAGGTCAGCTAAAGCTGCAGCCCAGTCCTCAAATCTTATCCCACTTTACCTACCAGCTGCCTTTGACACAGTCAATCACATGATCCTGCTTTCCACACTCTCTTTAATGTGCAACTCAGGCAAAGCACTCCTACCTCTCTGGGTGTTTCTACAGTGTGTCGTGGCAATTGTCCTGCTCTCACTGACTCTCCACAGGGGTGCCCCAAGTCCTGGTGCTAAGGCCCCATCTCTTCTCAGTTCACACTACCTCACTTGGGTCAATCATTCGCTCGCACGGCTTCTCTTACTACTGCTATATCGACGATCCAAAACTCTACCTATCCTTCCCGCCAGACGACCGCACCGTCTTGGCCCGGATCACAGACTTCCTCTCGCACATATCTGCATGGATGAAAGCGTGCCACCTTCAACTAAACCTCTCTAAGACAGAACTCATGGTCATTCCAGCCAAGCAATCTATCCACCATAACATCACACTACAAATTTACTCCTCAACCATCACTCCGGCCAGGGTGGTAAGAAACTTGGGTGTCATGATTGATGACCAATTTTTCAGACCATATTGCTGCTGTCTCTTGGGCGTGCCAATTAGCTCTATACAACATAAGAAAAATCAGCTCCTACCTCACTCAGTACGCCACCCAGCTTATGGGTATAAGCCATGGTTATCTCTCGCCTGGACTATTGCAGTGCTCTGCTAGTGGGTCTTCCAGCTTGTGCGGTGAAACCCCTCCAAACGGTTCCGAATGCAGCAGCACGTCTGGTTTTTGATCAGCCTCCACTGGCTACCCGTGACCTCCCGAATCAAATTGAAGTCACTAATGCTTGTAGGGCTGTGCGATATGACAATATCTATCATTTGAAGATAGAAAAATGTCTGTCGTTTACAATTATGCTCCATCTTTTATTATGTTGTGTCGAAATTTCCACACTTTGCCATATTTCCACAAGGGAACGGCGCTTTGCACTGTGGTGAAGTTAGTTTTCAGTTGGATTTTGGACCAAACGTAAAACTAATATCCAACTTGAAATTAACTTCTCCTGGTCCGTTCTTCCACACACGCTGTTGTTGCAGAGAAGAAATCTGCATTCAGAATTAACAAACTGGGTAATACTGAACAGGAGGAATCAGACCATGCAAGCAAAAAGGAGGAGCTCATGCCAAAGAGAGAAGTCTGTTGAGCCACACAACACTATTCCAGCAGTTCCAGACGTGTGTGTCAGGTAACATTTAATGACTTGCCCAAGGACATTCAGTTTACTTTCTAGTTCATGCTGTTGTGATGTTAGCTATAGCAGCAGGAGTGCTGTGCATATCGCAGTCTGGAGCTGCTGTGCTGCTCTGGGACCATCTCATCCTCAAATGTTAGCTTTGCTTCAACAGTAAAGCCTGGAATATACTCGGGAGCGGACACGGACAGCTGCAGACCCCACCGACACGTACCCCACCTGGTAACGCTAGTCGCCGCGCGGACACAAAAAACAGGAGGCCCGCGGACGTCCACATAGACCCTACGCGTACCCGCTCTGATGACAATTTTTTCGTCACGCGGACTCTCGCATACTCACAGACGCGGAAAGTATAATCCTTGCTTAAGTTAGCCACAGTTTGCTAACCTACCAACCTCTACTGTCATGGTATTGGATTTCTTCTGAATTGCATAAGTATAACTGTTGGAAATTACAACAGTAACTCATGAAATTTCTTTTAATTTACAAAAAAACTAAAATCTATTCGTATTGTTATTGGGATATGAAATATCGGGATATGAGTTTTTAGTCAAATGGCACAGCCCTAAATGCTTGAATACAGAGTAACTACTGACCGCACCCATCTACCTAAACTACTACTTTCCATCTAGGCCACTATGCTCCTCCAACAAACGTCGCCTGGCTCTGCCATCACTACACACAGAGCAATCTCAGTCCTGGCTGTTCTCATCTGTGACACCACGATGGTGGAACGAGCTACCACACGCCATCAGAGCAGGGGCGTCCCTCTCTAACTTCAAGAAGCTCTTGAAAACTCATCTCTTCTGAGAACACTTCCTCTTATAACACCTCTAACCCCTAACTTTTAACATGCACTTCCTGTGCTCTTCTTCTGTCTCCTTACAGTTCTCTTGGATTGATTGCACTAGTTTGTTTACTCTTACTCTTTCCCTAGGTATTTACCCCATTGATGCCATACGTGCTATTAGCTCTTACTAGTTATCTATTATTACTTGTAGATCTCGTGCTGTGTTGATGCTTTATTGATGCTTCTATGTTGTTCCTCAAATGTAAGTCGCTTTGGATAAAAGCGTCTGCCAAATGAGTAAATGTAAATGTTTTGTAGAAATCTCATTTACTTTCAGGTGTGTGTTTGTGTCTGTGTGTTTCCTTGTTCGTATCATTGGCTGCGCTTTGGAACACTAGCTCGTTTAATGTGATGCACATTGTGTGTGTGTGTGTGTGCGTGTGTGTTTGGAACTTTCTGAAAAGGAGTACACACAGATGTACACACACACACACACACACACACACACACTAAGGCCTGCTGCTTTGAATCCGCTTTGTCTTCTAAGAGATGGATTGTAGGCTGTCAGTCATGTGTACAGGGTGGCATTCCCTGCCAAGGCCTTTACTTGCGCTGCCATAGTAAGATAGGACAAAATCACACACAGACACACACACACATACACACACAAAAGGCAGACACTCCAATACACCTCTCTGCATAATACACTTTGCCAGCCTCCCCATGTTGTGAAATGGCTTTGCTCCAGCCATGGCCACGTTTCCTAGCCAGTTTACGCACTCACGCGCGCACACTCGCACACACACCGCTTAGCAGATGCTAAGCCAGGCTCCCTGCCTGCAATGTAACCCTGCTTGATCCTCCATCAGACACACACACACACGCACACTCCATCCGTCTGAGTGGTAGAGTGCAAGCCACCTACCTCTTGCCTACTGACAGAGAGCAGCAGTCTGTCAAAAATATCAAACCAAGACTGGCTTAAAGGTCCAATCCCCTCAAAAATCCTGTTCTGTCCAGCCTGTGGACCGGGTTCAGTCGGAAGCACTGAGTGCCAGTGGATTGATTTAAAAGGGCTTCCCCTGCTGGATCCATCTCAAAGCAACAATTTGTAACACTCCTGCTCTTTCTTCTGTGGGGCAGTAAGTGCCCTGTTATTCTGTCTGGCATTTGATTGGTGGATATCAACAACAAGACATGGCATTACCATAAAAGGCCACTTCATGGTTTATAATAAAAACAGAAGTAGGTAAAAGGAATTGGGGTATTCATAGATGAGATTGCTCAGTACCAAAACTGAAAACTTAAAGCTCTCAAATGACTGTGGTACCCTTACACCCCCACCTCCCATTTTGAGACTTCATTTCCACACTTCTCGTGTGAGTGTAAAGAAAGCAGGACTGGTAAGAAAGCTTGAGTTTTGGTTGTTTCATTTTAGTTTTGTTTGAGCTTTACACTGACATGTAATACTTGTTCTTTGATGCCCTAATTTCTCTGGACATCAGCCAGTTTCAAGTCCAGTTTCTCGCTGCATCATGTTCCTTCTTGGCTTACCTGTCTTCTTGTTTCGGAATCACTGTCCACATTACTCTCCATTTCATTGTTTTTATTTTATCTGATTTTTTCTTTTTTCTTTTTTTTTTTTTTTTTTATAATCCCAGTGCCTATTGCAAACTCAGATGTTCTGGTGAGGATCCCAGAGTGATTTGGTTCAGAGTTTCTTACATTGTTTTTCTTCATGGTTTCTTTGCATGTACTGAGGGTCAAATATGCTTATTTTAGCTCTGTTTCATGTTTTACCTAAATTGTTATTGACCTTATTTAATTGTGTGATTTGTGATTGATGATGAGTAGGGTTTATATAGGATTGTTCTATGGAAAGTCCTTTAAGGCCTACTTGTGATACCGGCCTTTTATAAAAAAAAAAACTTTTTGGACTTGAATAGAGCTAGGGCTGTGGCGGTAAAGTAATTTCCACCGCGGCAATATGTTGGGGCTCAACATGATTGCTTTTTTCATTGCCATTATATAATTTTAAGAGAGATGAAGCTAGCTGATGCTTGCTAGTCAACATTGCCAAGCAAACTCTTTATTGTAGTTAAACCGTGTGTTTTTCAGACGTAGCTATATCATCACCTTCAGGGCACGTCTATCAAGTCAATTTACATACCGCAGCAGCGCACGCACGCACACACACTCACACACGCGCGCTGGTGCGGAGCAGAATGGCTTTCCACAACTAACCACTGCACTGTAGTAACGTTATACGTACCTGAATTTCCACAGAAAGCAACATGAAAAACAGCTGCAGGCTTCCGACACACTACGCTCCTTAGTTAGTGAGCTTCAAATGAGGCTTACTGTCCACAGTTTCTCTGGACTGTCCCTCAGGATCACAACGTTAGTCCAACATCGCCAAGCCTGCTAGCCACATTACCCGCTCAATATGCTAACGCCAAGTTAGCTAACCTTTAAAATAAACAGTAAAACAACACAAAACACTGCAACACTTACAGCTTCAGAGTTTGTAGTCGAGTCACGTACAGCCCATGGTGATTCGTCCTTGAACCGTTACAGAGCTTGTTACGGTTGTGGAACTTTTGAAGTACACATTTATTAATTTAACACAACCTGAAGTGTACAGTATGAACATTGCGGTTGTTGCGGTGCTTGCCATCATCCACAGTAGGCTTCAATTTTGCGGTCATTGCGACAGCCCTAAATAGAGCACCATAAAGTGGTTCCTCCTAGCTTCAGTTATGTGGAGGTATGACAGCTCCCTGTGTTTTATTTTGTTCCTCAGTATAAAATTATTGAATACATATGTTGATGTCCAGGATATGACTTTTGTCATCTTCTGCAGACTCACAGCAGTGGGATGTGTGTTTTCATACAGTATAATAGAATACACACATTCCTTGTACATTATGTTGTGTTTATCAGGCAGCAAGTCACCTTGGAACAAGACTTAAGACTCTACAATCATGCTTGCAGCTCTGTGAGGCTGTACATAGACATGACAGTGATTTGATAACATGCTGATATTTAGCTGGTATAATGTTTACCATGTTCACCATCAAAGATTAGCATGTGAGCAAGCTAACATTAGCACTAAACCCAAATTACAGCTGACGCTAATGAGAAATGTTACTTATGTCACATTATGACCAAAGTCATTTTGTGTGTTGGATGTTTCACTGGATATGTGAAAATTTGACCTGCTAGTGGCGCTACTTGAAAATTCAAGGAATCACCAAAATCTTTAGTCTTCATCCTCTCCAAGATGATGTCCTCAAATGTCGTGTTTTGTCCACAACCCAAAGATATTCACTTTACTGTTAGAGGATTAATGAAACCAGAAAGTATTTACGCTGGAATTACAGGAGTAAAAGCATTACTACTCCTACCGAATAACAAAATAAAGGAATAAATGAATGACTTCATGAATTAACAAATCAATGCAAAGCAGAATATAATGTTAAAGACAATTATTTGGCTTTTGAAAGCGTGGTCGTTTGAGAAACCAAACCATAAAAATTTTGGACAGCAGTCAGATAAGTTAGCACTACATATTATGACTGATGATTTATAAAAAGAAAAAAAGGATATGTATGTGTAAAATCCCGTACAGCAGAACACAGCTGTCCACTTTACTGACACACGCGTACACACGTACGCACCTCTCGGTAAATGTCGGACACACCAGGATTCATCTTCAATGCCTGTTAGAAGGCAGGGCTTTGTTCTACCCTGAACAAGTCAATGTCCTGAAACTGTGCCCAACTTTTCCTGGAAGCTAATATTTCTGTCTCTCTCCCCCGCTCTTTCACTATCTGTGGTGTGCGATTAAGGCAATTATGCTGCCTATTCACAACACCACAGCCCAGCACTAAAAAGCAAGGAAAATATAATTCATAGAGCAAAGCAAGCTAAATTTAGAGCGATAAAGAGAGATGACTGATGAAAAGCTTCCCGTGGTAGAAGGTGGCAAAAGTCGATTGGTCGATACAGCATTCAGACTGGACTGGAACCAAAGCATGTACATTACAGCATCATGGACTACTTTTATTGCACTACTCCGCTGGTTTTACCTACGTTAATTACTCGCTTTCTTCCAGTGGCTGATTAATTTGTACCCCTACGTTGGATGTTCCCGAGATTAGCTTCATTTTTGCACTGTGGAAGAAGAGAAATATTGAGCTGCACTGAGATGGACTGGCCTGACTTAGGTCCAGCTGATGGGGCCAAAAAATGAACTGGACAAATCTCTTTTTTTTATGTCTCAGTTTTTTTGGAACTGAGGCATGACATATATATATATTTTTTAAACAAAAAAAGAAGCAAAGCCGTTGTGCTCCTCTCTGCTTGCAATACGCAGTCCATCCACATTAGTTCTGATCACTGGCTGCCTCGAGGCTGCCTCTCTCCCTCCTTCCCTCTTTGTTTACCACGTAGAGGTTGATTTATGTCGGCTGCATTTGGAAGTTGGGTGGCGTGGGCGAGATACAGCAGCTGAAGGGGAAAGAGAGGGGAGACGAGCAGGAGGGAGGAGAAGAAGGGGAAGCGAAATGAGTAAGGCCAAATCAGAGAGAGAGAGAGAGAGAGAGAGAGAGATGAGCAGAGAGGAGGAAACAAGACTAAGGCTTGGATGAGAATAGCAAGTAAGGAAAGAGATTTCAGGCAGGAGGAGGAGAAAGGTTGTGCGAGGAGACAGGGAGAGGTGTTGGACTGGCCTCAGGTGTCTCACTCTGATTTGTATCTCTTATGATGCTTCTTCATGTCAGAACACAAGGTCTCACGCTGCAGTCCCTCTGGCTCCATCGCCGCTGTTCTACGTAGCTCCCTCTCATTATGTTTAACTTGCTACATTTTAGTCTTATCACAGACAGTCATGGTCAGGATAAGTTAGGTCAGAGCTTATTACAGTTCAGAAAACTTAAATGGTTCCTTTGGGAAAATAGGGCCGTTGCAGCTACAGTATTGTAAACTAAAGCAAATGAGGGTTAAGTTTACAGACACAGCTGACAATTCAATCAGTTGCATTGAGCAGAAAGTCATGAATGAGCAAAGCTGTCTTGTTCACTAAATGTTTAGAAGGGGCAGCAATAAAACAGTGTATTTATGAAACAGAGATGTGAGTTGAACCATGTGCCTTATTAAAAAAATAATTATAAAGATCAGTTTTTAAAAAATCTACATATGCAGATATGCAAGGCCGAGCACGAGAGAGTGACCAGGGTCAGACACAAGCAGGGATGGGGGTTAAAATGTACACTTTCCTAATTTATTTTCTTTCTTAATCCTTTCTTAATTTGTTTTGTGTCCCTGCGGACCGCCATAGGTGATGCACATGAGGCTGTGCCAGGGCAGTTTTTCCCAGTTTGTTGAGAACGAGGAGGAGGGACAACCAAGTAACTTGCCAAAAGCATGACAAAGTCCACTCAGCCGGCAGTTGAAGAAAATGTTGACTGGGGTTGCACGATATTGACAGAATGTGATATTGCGATATTGATCATGAATATTG
This sequence comes from Micropterus dolomieu, assembly GCF_021292245.1. Lineage (NCBI taxonomy): Eukaryota > Metazoa > Chordata > Actinopteri > Centrarchiformes > Centrarchidae > Micropterus > Micropterus dolomieu. The sequence goes on along the minus strand of NC_060169.1, from coordinate 32,288,423 downwards.
CAATAACGATATTCATTTTGATATTCTTAAACATATGTAAAAACACAAGTTGATGGGCCCTGTGTGTGATATGTTCCCCTTTGATCTCTGCTGTTTTCGTTGTCTCGTTGAGCCTGATATCGTCATACTTTTTTGTCCTTTCATTCCTTTCACTCCTCTGAATCGCTTCGCTTTATTTAAATTTTTATTTCTCTCTCTCTCTTCACCCACAAGCTGTCGAAGTATGCGCACACATCATGTGGTATGCTCCATAGAATATGTTCATGCAGTGGACCTATCGCATACGCCTCTATGTGTTTCATGTGCAACTGGCCTATGAAACATGATGTTTATGTAGCGGTTTCAAGTGGGCTCTAAATTGGACACAACTAAGCCACACAGCCAATAGACGCATCGGTCCACAAAATAAATGGAATATTGCATCCTTTCCACAACATTTTTGATAAGATTTTGCGAAACATGATATTGCGTTAACAATGTTGTGTTAATATATTGTGCACCCCTAATGTTGACCTCACAAACCAATGCATCTTCAAAAATGTGAAAACAATCCTTTGTGCGCCAAAATGCAATATAAAATACAAATCTATTGCCACAGCAGCTCTGTGAGGCTCCTCTTTGGTGGTGCTTGGGGATAAATGCTAACACTTGCAACGACAATGCGAACATGCTGATGTGTGACAAGAATAATGTTTACTATGTGCACCATCTTAATTTAGCATGTTAGCATTCTTTAGCTCGTTAGGAATGTCATCAGTATGGGTGATATCTGGTCATATTAAAGAAAGTTTGACTTGATGTTGGATTACAAGTTAAGAGATCATTAAAATTATTAAAGTTCATCCTGAGTGGACCACGAATGTGTGTGCCGAATTCCATGGCAGTTCATTGAATAGTTATTAATACATTTCATTACTAAACCACAGATGTGAACCTCATGGCAGTGTGAGAAAAAAAGTCTTTAGAAAGAAAGAAAGTGCATTTCTTTATTTTTTAAGTGTCATGGCAATCCGTTGAGTCTTTTTATTTATTTATTTTTTTTAACTAAAAATGTCAACCTCATGGTGGGACTCAAAGTAAGGAAATCACCAAAGTCAGTACGATTCATCCTCTGGGGACCATTATTGTTTTTACAAAACTTCATGACAATCCATCCAACAGTTAAGCGACCAAAATGTGTCTTAAAATACAGAACTCCTGGGCACAATACCTTTTGAGATGCTCATAAATTATCCTGATGTGGTTATGTGTGGAGATAAACAGCTTTTAATGAGATTAAAAATGGTCTTTTCTCTCCCTTCCTTCCTGCAGCCGGTCAGTTGAGCCAGTCAGCTCACTTCTCCCTCCAGCTGCCCTACACTGTGCTGGGCCTCGGACGCAGCGCCAACTTCCTGGACCATCTTTTTGTTGGCATCCCCCGGCCGCTTGGAGAGACGGTGAGGAAATATGAGAGGGTTTTATTACTTTGACACTTCACAGCACTCCTGTAGGAATAGCCACAGGCTGTACAGTCTCTCAGAATATTTGAGGGAGATACAGTTATAGTGGTGTGTCTGAGAGCTATGGCAGAAAGGGAAATTGAAGTGGGTGTGCTGAACAACCACAGATTTAAAACCCCTTCAACCCTCTGGGTGCATATTGCATTAAAAGTCTCTTAGAACATGTATAAAACCACTCCTGTGCCTAATTAAGTCATTTCTGAGCACCCTAACCTGTCCTGAATATAACAGTGTTTGGCATGCGTGGCTGAGACATTTAATGTGTATGCATTTAAAAGGGGGTGAGAGACAGGCAAAAATAGCCTCAGGATCAGGATGTTAAGAACCAGAAAACTTTCCAAGAAAAATATCAAATGATGGACTAATTCATGGTAAGTGCAATTGAAGCACTTCTAAAGTTATAAGCAGAGAGCAAAATGGTTGTTTTTTTTTACCTACTGCTTAGGCTTGACTTTGTAATGGGCTGGATGTGACGCATTTATTCTGAGGATTATGAGACTTGTTTGAAGGGTGTATTTCCTCACGTTTTTTCTTATCAAATTAGAAATGGTGAACAAAAACAGAAGCGTCTCACTTAAAAATACATTTAATTCTTTGTTTGGGTGTTTTTTCATTCTTATTTTCATATGTAACAAAATATGTGATAACTAGTGTTTATATCAGTTGTCAAATAACTTGGTCTTCAAAGTGGTTGCAAATGAGGGAAGCCCATAACAAGAGTATATCTGTAGTTCTTTTCTTTTTACTTACTTGTGAAATGATTGATCCAGATGTGTTAGCTTAACACAAAAAACAATTAAGACTTACACAATGCTAATCAGTTCTTCATTCTCTCCAATTTTCTATTGGAAGTCTTTGGTTTGCTTTTGTATTTATGGATCCTGTTAATTCTCTTAAACACGGGCAGGTGGGCATTTGTTTTTGTTGCAGGATTTTCAGTTTCACTTACTTGAATTCTCACTATAAGACTAAATCCTGCTCAGTGAAGATAAGTCTTTCCTCAGGAGTTCTAAACAATGTTTTGATAGCAGTCACTTTTGAAGAAGCATATTTTGCAGTGCTCATTAGAAACAGTCCAATTGTGGCAGGATAAATATGGCATACTGAGGCGAGATTGAACAGTAAAATCCTTTTTCTTTCTTGCCCATCTAGTGATTAAAGAGAGGGAGAGACATTGGGAGTTGAAATATCTAATATACAGTATTTTATGACAGATAGAGTCCACGTATCACGTATAATGCATGGAATGATTGATTCCATCGCCTATGGGATTGATAAAGGTACAGCGAGCTCCCCACTGGAACAGAAATATCAAACCTTTGCTTTACTTTGAGCTTCAAACTCATTTTTGTTAAACAAACCGTGAGAGTAGAGGACGTGTGCATGCCTCTCTGGATGCAGCCCATGTGCGCCTCCTGTCATTCTACAAGCTAGCGTAACATTAATATAGTAAATAATTGATTGGGTTTATGTTTGCAATGTATTCGTCAGCCACATTTCTACACTACATATCTGCAAAATGTCAGCACTCCTCAGTTCAGCTCTCTCGCTGTCTCTGTTTTCACTCTCTCGCTCTCTCTCACTTGTCGCACTGAATATTAGGCACGACAGGGTCTTTTTTTTCCCCCACGTCCCGTGTGGTACTGAGATCTTTGTCAAGCAGCTGATTAGAATTGTAGATGGTTCGGTCCGCGACTCAGAAGCTGTAGTGCACCGAGAACACACATCTCAAACAAGCTGCTTTGTTGTCCCCTTTTCCGCACTCTCCTTTTCCTATGCAAAGAAATGTTATCTTTTTTTTTTTTTTTTTTTCATTTTTCCTCCTCCTCGCCCATTCCGTCTACAAAGTGAATTAATGAATGCCTAAAGATGCAGCCCATTATGCAGAGTATTTTTTGTACCCAGAGGGACTAGGGAGTGAAGTAACTACCTGTAATGAGGAGGAGAAGCTTTAGAAAGAGGAGAGGGTTTAGAAATCCTGACCTGTACACCACCCTGCTTAGTCTGCAGGTTTGGATCATTCTGTTGGTCAACAGTCTTTATCTATCCCTCTCTCATTTGTGTTTTCTTTCTCTCTCAGTCTTTATATCTGGTCTGCCTTCCATTTCCACTGCTATGCCCTTTACAATTTTCTCTTCCACAATGATAGCTTCTCCCCGCTGTTTCACAGAAGGAGAGGTTTTGTAAAATCTACTTGGATATCTTCCATCTTCTGTCCAATCATTCCCCTCTCTTATTCACCACCTCCCTGCCTTTCTTTTTGAGTCTCTCTCCTCCTGTTCACTTATCTTCCACCCAGGGGATTCCCTTTGCTGCTCAAAGTGGTTTGCTTCACTAATCAATCCCGTACTTGTCACTCTCTCGGTCTCCCTCACCCGCCATCTCTGTATCTGTGTCCCTCGCTCTCTCGAAGTGTGCCAGTTTCCCTGGCTTTGAACCAGAGTGTCTCTCTTTCTCTATGAAGACTTGGGAACACTTTTCTTTTCCAAACAGCCAGATCAGATCTGCTCCCAGGCAGCAGTAGTAGTGGAGGCTGACTCGTCTCCAGCTCTGCTCCCCTGCCGGTTGCCGCACCGACGGCGGCGCTTTCCAAGAGCTAAGCGACAATGGCTGGCGGCGAGAATGTGCTCGTTATGTAAAAAGCAATGCCGTTGTCGCGCGTTTACACAAAATAGCTGCAAGATGTGTTTCCTCTCAATTTATGAGGAACAATTAAAGAACTGGAAATGTTAATTCCTCACAGCTACACGCATGGCTAAAGCTTTTAAATCATAAATATGATGCCCCCTCCCCTATTTATATCTCTGAACTCTCTATCCCCAGTGAGCCTGAGCAGAACCTTGGGTCCCTGAGCAGGGGCTAAATCAAGACACAATGCAAAATTGGGAAAAGTAGGAATAAGAAAGCCAACAGAAACTGATGATGATGCTGGGCTCCTCCAGAAATCACTGCACTGTTGTATGCAGATGCTGGATGTTTCAGTTTTATGCCAGATGCCAGTGGGTGTTGGGCCTTAAGGCAGCAAACTACTAAAAATGAAACTTGAACCTGTGAAGTCAAACTCCTGTCAAACACAGTGCTGCGAGCAAAGTTTTTTTTAAAATCACTACAATTTGAGTTCTGATAGTTTAACTATGTGTGTTAATAGTCACTGTCTTCCCAGTTTAATACCCATTTGCCCAAATCGTCTGAAAGAGGAATTAACAAAGGATATAAACCTGAAACATGCATGCCAAATGATGTGCGAAAACCATAATTATTTATGTGACAGGGTTGACTAGGTGCAGGCAAATGTGTTGGTGAAGGGTGAACCCTCGAGCTCTGACGTCCCAGTGATGTCTCAGTCTGAATTAAAGAATACTTCAACTGTCTTTGAAGACTTCACGCAACTCTCGGGTGCAGCAGATTCTTGATGTGACTTTGGGTTTGTACCTTCTTTAAAAAGCCCTCTTTCAGCTGCATGGTCCTGCCTGCAATCTCACATAACTGATTTCAGTCACTCTGGCTAATTAGACCTATAATCAGGCGGAAGTTTGGCACTACATGTGTGCAGTGCTTTTATCCAAAGCTCAAACTGCTTCTCTTGTGTAATCCACTGTCGTCACTGAGGGTTTATTTTTTTATTAGTGCAAGACCGTAATCGACAGTTAGTGAGTTGGTGTGTAGGTAGGTGTGTACAACCCTATTGCATGAGATTGTGTTGTAGAGCGTACTGTTCTTTCATCTTAATTTTTTACATTTATCTTCACTTGGCCCTACCCGCTGTGATCTGGCCACAGAATCACTTGTCTTTCACTTCTTATAACCTGTTTCTGCAGATGTGATTTCTGTGTCATGAATTCTTTAAAGCGGACTTCAGTGCAGCTACGAAGAGTTAAATACAGAATGAGAAAAGACTGTATATTTTACAGAGACTGAGATTATTACTTGTTCTGCGGATGGCTGAACTCTCACACACCGCCGCAGAAATACTAATAACACATACAAATATACACACCCACATGCACACAGACATAAATAGGCTAGGAAATCTGTGTTACTCCCCACAGTGAGAGTAATTTATTTCAAGTACCAGTTTGTCTGTGTCTTAAATGCCCAGCTTAAAATAGCCACTCCACAGTAGCTAAGGAAAACCATGGGACCCTGTTATTCTGCCCCAGAGGACTTAACATACATAGTGTGTCTGTGTGTCATTATAGAAAGCCGCATGTGCTGCATAGATCGTCACCATAATGTATTACCATGTATGTGCATACCCACTTTATGCGTTTTCTGTGTCTTTCCAGGACGTGAGGAAGCAGGAGTGGACTGCCATCATTCCCAACTCTCAGCTCATTGTCATCCCCTACCCCCACAACAAACCCAGCAGGTGCATAAACCCCCGTACAATACTTGCCATTTCCTTTGTTGACATAATAGTAATGTGTGGGGAGACCCGTTGACTTTTGTTGTTATGGATACCATTCAACACTTCAACCACCTCTTCTGATGCCACTTAACATATCAAGTCAGTGTTACCTCAGCTTTATACAGGTTGTGTATCTGGGGTGTGTCTTTACAAAAACGATGCCCAGATGTGAGTTTGCAAACTCTCTGTTTTCACACACACACTCACACTCACAAGGCAGCATGTGTTCTCATGTTTGATGACGTTGTTCATGTAGCTCAAACCCCAGGAGGAGCTCCAGATGGCTGTTCAACACACACACGCGCACACACACACACACACACACTCATCCATATAGCTACATAACACTTGTGTACTTGCCAGGCTTCCTAGACATGCCAGCACAGACACACACCTACATACGCACCATTAGTGAAATGAGATCCAACAACAACAAAAAAAAAAACCAGGTGCCTTGGCATTCTTCTCACATACAGTCTAAACTTGTGAGATGATACATTAAATAGATCAAAGTGTTCTTGGAAACCAGAAACCGAGCAGTGCTTCTTCTGAAAGAGATGTTCATTTATTTATTTTCACTTAATTAGGACACAATCTCTGCTGAAGTGTACCATTTGGTAATTACATTGTTTTTCTGTCAAATAAAACTACGATGAAACATAAAACAGCCAACTCTCTTTTTTCATACACACTGTCTCTCTCTCTCTTTAGTTGGAGCGCCAAGTTGTACCTGACTCCTAGCAACAGCGTGTTGCTGACGGCCATCGCTCTGATCGGAGTGTGCGTCTTCATCCTCGTCATTATTGGTATACTCCACTGGCAAGAGAAGGTCAGGACACGTTAACGTTGGCCTCTTCCTTGTGATTTATTTCTATAGAGTGCGTGTGTGCGTGCGTGTGTGCGTGCGTGTGTGCGTGCGTGCATGTAAGAGAGAGAGCAGATTTGTCACAACCACCAGCAGATGGGTCTCCATGTCCCTGTCCTGTAGTCCTCTAGCCTCCCACTGACACTCTCTCTCTCTCTCTCTCTCTCTCTCTCTCTCTCTCTCTCTCTCTCTCTCTCTCTCTCTCTCTCTCTCTCTCTCTCTCTCTCTCTCTCTCTCTCTCTCTCTCTCTCTCTCTCTTTGTGCCTCTGTCCGTCTTTCTCACAGGTTCCTCTGGACTCAATATCCAACAAAACAGGCCACCTCTGAAACCACTAACAAGATACAAACAAGAGACTGGGCAAACTTAATGAACCTGTTAGTACGAGAGAGGGAGTGAGGGCAAAAAGGAAGGATGGGACTGAGCAGGATGAGAAACAGTTGACCAAAGTGTCCTTGCTCTCTCTTATCAACATACAAAGTCGAGTCATAAATGTCTTCCTCTGACCTACAGATCTGCTCTATCACAGTATTTCAATCCACCTCAGCTCCTCACGTAGTATTTTAACCGGTACCTACAGACCAGTACCTGTCCCCAACATGTTTCTACTGTCTTGTCTTTTTAACAGCCAAAGACGGTGCTTCATCCTCACTTTGCCTCTCAGGCTGCCATTGCCTAATAAGGTTTGTCACCTTCAATCACATTAATTCACAAACTGAGTGATGGTGAATGGAACATGATTAAACTACTAAATGAAATCAGAATTTAATTGTATGGAAAATGAAGAGTACTAGTTTAAGAACACTTTGTTATTAAGCTATGATTTCTTAGACTGATAGAATATAAATTGTTTAAGTAGTTATAGGTGACTGGTTCTGTTTTCTTCTGTTCAGCTAGGATCCTCAGCTCTTTTCTGAAGTCAGAGAGGTTAAAGTTGCAGGCTGGACTTTTGAAATGAGTTTGGCAGCCAACACTGGTGAGATGATAGTACAGGTGCTTTCTAGTATTTACATTGTCTGTGAGATGTAACTACTCCGGTTAGACTCATTCTTTTACAGGTACAGAACAGCTGCCAGAGTGTTTCGTATCAGCCTCACCCCTGCAGCAGGAGGCTAGTCCGACTATGTTTTGAACGGATAGTGGCGCTGCGGGGCGGGTGGCGGAGTGGTGGGGGAAGGGGATCACGGTAGTAATCTTTACTCATTACCATTGACAGCAACGGTGCACTGCACGATTGCTCTAAAAGTTGCTCTGTGTATCATCAGCTTTAGAATATCAGCTGTATCTTTTCAAATGCTGACAGCATGGCATATATTTAACAAATAATGACACACTGATTGGTGATTTGTTTGATACGAATGACCATGGCATCTCATTTGTTATGAAATTGGGGAAATACAGAATTAAAGAGTAAAAGATGACTGACTGTTGCACAGGAGCCAAGCAACAAGTTAGAGAAGTAAAGTAAGCAGTCTGTCAAAATCTTATGAGTACACTCCTCTCCTGAGGTACAACTGATTTTAACAGGTACAATATTAAAACTGCAGTTGTCTGTATTGTATGGCAACACACTCCATTCTTAGTAAATGTCAGATTTTTTTCTTGAATAGACATATAATACTATATATATATAGTCATATAATGACATATATGCACATATAAGACATGTCTACCACTTAGTGTTGGAGTGTTTTTTCTCAAATTATGAAAAACATAATTTATTTATAATTAATTTTGTATTAATTTCAAAAGTGGCTGATAAAATTTTCAAAATGACAGCTCACAAGAAAACATTAAGAGCTTTCCCAGCCACAAATAAATTAAAGCTACCAAGTGTTCCCTCAAACAGAGTGGTGAAATAAGTCACCAAAACCTAGGAGTTGAAGCTCTCCAAGAGTCAGCAGAGCCAGCCCTGCAAGATGCTGTCGCTGGTTTCATATTCATTCATATACATATATGTATATAACAGTGTTCCATTTTCTTCCATTTCTGGAAGTATATGACATTAAAACATAATCTTCTGTATAGATTCTGAGGTGGAACTACAACAGGGGTTGGAAAAAACTCACTTCAGTGAGCCATCATGAGGATTCAATATGTCAGATAAGACCGTAAGATGGCTAACAGCCTGTTGTCTCATCCCAGAGACATTAATTCCATCAATGTAACTTGAAAATGATTTGCATTAAATGGCTAAATAATCAATGGGACTGAACTTATTGCCACATTAACTCACCTGAATTGTCTGTAGAGGATTCAAATCCATAGACATGAGCAAAGCTAAGACCCATCTATAATAGCAGTTTTATACAATATTTAGCCTCCAGGTCATGGGTTTCCTGGGGCATGTTCTCTGCTCCTTCCCCCAAGAATGCAGGAGAATATGGATGAGACAGAAAATCTCCTTAATTAGAGCTTAAGGGAATATTCATTACTGTTGGCTGTAGGTGATCTTCAGAATCCTCACAAACAAAATGATTTCTAAAGACTTCCAGGTTCCTAGTGAAATAACATGGTTTTTTTGCCAAACTCTTAGTCTGACTCACAACTGAGGGTTTGATTCTGATCCTCTCTCTCCAGCTCTGCTACACATCACTGCTTAAATACCTGCCTGCTTTCCCTGAAATGCAATCTGTAAGCTGTAACCGTGAAGCAGTTGTGTGCATAGTGGTTTAGATCGTCAGCTTTACATCACTTATAGAGCTTGTTCTCTGCTCAAGCTGCTCTATGTGTCAAATTGTTTGTCATTGTCAAATAGGAGAATAATCTCTAGTGGAAATATGTTAAGTTCTAACAATTCCAAAATGACAGATTCATGGAAATGTATCTCCTTGTAGCTTTTTTCTTTAACAAAGATAATATTATGTTATCAAATATGACTTAAATGCTCTAGGTGTCACTGAATAGAAATCAGAGTCAGTGAGAATGTCAGGATAACATATATTCTTTTTGCATGGTGGAGTTTTGATTTCACAGGAATCAAGCTTATCTCAGCTCTTCTTAATTCCTTCTCTCTGCTTCCCTGTCTCAATTGCATCATCCCTCCTTATCCTCAGTTCACGTCTGCAGTTCATGTATTTCACATATTTTCCCCCATTCTTCTCTGTCTGTCACTTCCCACAGCATTAGGTAGGCTCCTGCCACATGTACATTTTAAACACATTATTTCAATGATAAAAATACTACACTGACATTTCCATGTCATCAAACAGCCATTTGCAGCAAGCTACATTATTTAAAAAAAATAAAAAATTGAATTCCTTTCATCATAATGGTTAAAAACCAGATGTCAGATATGTGAAGAGTGTGGGGGTTGCATCAGATTTTTTGGCAATGCCTAATATGCAACCATTTTATAAATACTTTTCCAAGAGTGCAGACACAACATAAAATACTCTCTAATGCAACCTTTAAATCCAGACATAAAATATATTTATCTTATTCTTATAAGACAAGCTCTCATCAGCCCAACAGGCTTATTCCAGAGACATTTTGATGCTTTGATTTTATTTCTCCTGTATCTGTGATTGTGTTGAACGTGTGAGATATTTGATGCTGCTGCAGTCCTAAAAGCTATTAGACCTTTTCCAGAATGAGTGTGTATGTTAATAAAAGTGTTTGGTGAATACATGCAAAGCACTTCCCTTATCATTACACAACAGTCTTCCTATAGACTAAATTCCTTTGTGATCAATTCAAATCCATGAACTAGTGTTAGGAGAATCATCACAGGAAACCAACTGGTTTTCACAAAAACAGCCAAACTAAAACAGGACCCAGAGAGAAAGTCTGTGCAATTACATCACCCTCCCATTGATTTCCACTGCCGGAACAACCAGTCAAACCAGCAGAGCCCTAAGCTTTCTTTCTGACTGGAATGCATTAGAAGTAGCTTTCATGATGGCTGGTGGAAAACCACACCTAGAAAGAAGAGAACAACAAGATGAGAGGTAACATTTTCTGTAGTGAGGGTGGGAGGAAGAAGAAAGTTTTACAGGTAGAGAGTGATTGTGTAAACCTCAGGCCTCCATCTTTGTGTCTCCATGGTGTGTGATCACCTTAGGAAAGTGTGAATAGAAATGTGAAGAGTTTGACTGAATAGAGAGCAAAACTTGGTGTGTGTGTGTGTGTTCTTTGAACAACTGAAAAAATCAGGCTCATGTCAAGTCATCAACAATCAATTTAAGTTCATGTATCGTTATCCATGAAGAACATTTTCCTTACGGCCAATGTCAGGCTAAGATCAGATCATTCAAATACTCAGCCTGAAGTGGCTTCGTAAGACTGGATCCAGAGGAGACCAGGCAGATACACAATGTGTCACAAACAGCCAATTAAACTGTTTCTAAAAGTAGCAATGTTATCGCTTCCTTCAAGATGGGGGGAAAAAGCCTGATCGCACCAGCTTTCTATTCCAATTTAAAATCTTTTCCTAGAAGTAATTTTTAATGATTTCATCATCAGAATATGGAAGACAATATTTAAGTCAAATTAAAGAGATTCATTCTGCAGTGCACTATTATTTATAAACATGTCCCCTAACCTAAACGACAAAAACGTTGTCTGTCAGTGCCTCCAAAAACAAAAAATGTCTGTTTTTCTTAATGAAATATGTGACCATTGGAAAGTACCACTCCAGCAACAGGCAGACCCCGATATTAACTAAGTTACGTCAATCATGTGATGTAAGTCACATGGCTTTAAACAGATTGTTAACATTAAAACATAAAATCTTTTAATGTTAAAATGGTCACATATTGGTTAGGTTTAGGCAACAAAACTACTTAACTACTTAAAAAATCACGTGACTTAACTCTTAACTCAAGTGACCTCACTAACGCTATTTTCCTTAAAACTCCAAATAACTCATCAATGACTTGGTTCCACATGGAACTCTCAACACTGGTCTCCTGTGTGAAAGTTCTGGGTTTGACTCATCCATCCAACCCATCCACCTCCTTACACAGACTTTCTCACTCTTCTTGCTACATCACCCGTCGTCCTCCTTTGCCACTGTCATACGGCCACTAGAGGTTGCGACCACAACCGTAAATGTAAATATGGGTTGTAATAAGCAACTTGAACAACCGACATACGGCTCATTGCTTAGCCGTCTGGCAGTGAAAGCCCAAAAGCCCAAAAATGTAGACGCAGATGTAACTGAATGTGTTAAGAATAAAAATAATGCAAGTTGCTTTCTTTATGGTTTAAAATTTCTCAATAAAGAGTAATAATTGTCCTCATATCCTGTTCAAGTGTCATGTCAACAGTTTTACTGATGTTACTCAGTCATGTAGCAGGTTATGAGGCTGTACACTTCGCACATTAATACACGAAGTAACATCCTCTGTATTTTCTAATGACGTTTACGTGGTTGAAGAAATTCACAATGCTGAAACTATAGGAAAATGTTTTTTGCAAAGTATGTCACTGAAATGTTTTTTCAATCATTAGTTCAGCATCTCTCCAGTTTACATTTTCCTCTAGTGGTTTCTTTGAAGGGATTTCATTAAACACCTCATTGTACATATTCTCACAACAGCAGCTCTTATTATCTCTTAGAAAACAAACACAAAGGAACTACCGTGTTTCACAGAAATAATATGACTAGGCGCAGGCGTTTGACTCAGAGTCATATAACTGAGTCAAAGTTCAATCTTTAGAGTAAAATTAGATTGTATTCATCCAGCAGGTTTAAGGTCTCACTGCCCCCCACAGAAACATACAGTCAGTGTATGTAATCAGTGTTTTGTAGTTCCACGCAGCATTATGACATTATTCTGTACTTTTCATGTTGGTCTGAAAATCAGTTTCTCCTTTAGATTTCCAGGACAGAGCGCCCACTGCGATGATGGTTTGTGTATGACTGCGAGAAAGAAGAAATAACTACAGCAGGCTGTTGCTTGATTGTTTCTTTTCACGTCTGGCAGTGTGAATGTTTTCACTGTTCAGATGATGACTTGACATCCAAAACAGTCACTACTAACATCAGTACAGGAACAGTGGGTGCAGCATTTCTAAACATTGTTTTTCTTCATATCCTATTATTCATTGACCTTTTCTGTTGTTTTTGTGTTTCTGTCATACAGTATTGCTGCTGTGTATATTTATGTACGCTGTGGGTCTAATTGATGTGCGGCCTCTAACAATGTAGCATGCTTTTTTACCAATAAAGATAGTAAAAGTTCCATCTTTTTCCTCTTTGAAAATACTGAGGCACACTGACAACATTTCTCTATCTTTTGTTTGGATAGTTTTCAGAATTGCAGTATGAGCGCCACCACCTTATGGGTTCATCTGTGACGTTAATAACTTACCACACTTTTTTCCTTTTTATGACAAAGTAAATCACTGTGAAAGGAATACTCTCATTCAACAAGGGCAGAGGACACAAGGGCAAGGGAGTCAGCATTCACCACCAGCACAAACAGAAGATATACAGTGAGGAAAATAAGTATTTGAACACCCTGCTATTGTGCAAGTTCTCACACTTAGAAATCATGGAGGGGTCTGAAATTGTCATCGTAGGTGCATGTCCACTGTGAGAGACATAATCTAAAAAAAAAATCCAGAAATCACAATGTATGATTTTTTAACTATTTATTTGTATGATACAGCTGCAAATAAGTATTTGAACACCTGAGAAAATCAATGTTAATATTTGGTACAGTAGCCTTTGTTTGCAATTACAGAGGTCAAACGTTTCCTGTAGTTTTTCACCAGGTTTGCACACACTGCAGGAGGGATTTTGGCCCACTCCTCCACACAGATCTTCTCTAGATCAGTCAGGTTTCTGGGCTGTCGCTGAGAAACACGGAGTTTGAGCTCCCTCCAAAGATTCTCTATTGGGTTTAGGTCTGGAGACTGGCTAGGCCACGCCAGAACCTTGATATTCTTCTTACAGAGCCACTCCTTGGTTATCCTGGCTGTGTGCTTCGGGTCATTGTCATGTTGGAAGACCCAGCCTCGACCCATCTTCAATGCTCTAACTGAGGGAAGGAGGTTGTTCCCCAAAATCTCGCAATACATG
>NC_060169.1:32270744-32274523 GCF_021292245.1 Micropterus dolomieu | reverse complement strand
CTCTCTCTCTCTCTCTCTCTCTCTCTCTCTCTCTCTCTCTCTCTCTCTCTCTCTCTTTTCCCGGGCCACAACCTGGAGGACGTTCAGCTGTAATTGCCTGCTTCTGTCCTTTCAGTATGGCAGATCTGCTGTTCATTACTGCTGTAAATACGCCCTCCAGGCAGGCGATGCTTGTTTTTCACGTGTGTTTTGTGCTTCAGTTCCTCCTGGTCCGGTTGTTTTTTAAGTCACACACACAGTATGTTACCCTAACATAACATGATTGAGGATACACAGACACAAACATTATTTAACAGTAATTCTCGCAAGTTAGCTTATTTTTTTGTTTTTGTTCTTGGGATTGTTTCCTTTTTCATCTACACACACTGTGGTGACGCTGTCTGCTGGGCTGAGCGGTGCAGTAAGTTGCTGGCATCTTCTCCAAGCCATCTGCCAATGCGACTGTGTGCGCTTAAAGTGTGTCTGTGTGTGTGTGTGTGTGGCTACATGCAGGATGGCATGTGTGCATGGTTACACACACAGAAGTGCTCAAATTGCCCTCTTTTTGGGAAACATGGGCGTGAGCATCCGATTTATCTTAACCGACGCAGCATTCTCAGGTGGACGGGGGCAGACATCTGTGTGGGGTGACGGCTATGTGGAGCCATGTGAGGGTTAGATATATATTTATTATTTCATAGTTGCAGCAGTTGCATCTTCACATGGGCAAAATTATGGATTTGAATCCAAAAAGAAGCATTGTATGTGGCAGTTTAAATCCTTTTCCTTTAGTGTTATCCTCAATATATATTTTCTGAAAAATGGAATGATGCTATAGGTTTATCTGAAAGCCAACAATTTAAATTATTCTAACTTAATGTTACCGCTACTATTGACAGAAGCTCTGGTCAGGGGTGTTACTGTCACTCCTCTCTTTACAATTTAGCTGCACAGACTTTCAGCTTTTTATAAAAAAAAAAATACAGAATTTTCTAACACAATCTATCATCTTTTCTTCTGATGAGTCAACCAGGAGAGGCCTCTCCAAGTCACGGACGTTTGCCAACTGTGAGTCACGTCTAATTGTCTATGCAGGAAAATGAATGGGACATTTACCTTGTGTTTCCGACCTCTTCGCCTGAAATGAACCTGAACACAGTCCATGTAGGCGTGTGCCTATGATCATGGGTGAAATCTAGGGCTGGACAATAAAACAATAACAATAATTATCGCGATATAATTTTTTCAATAACAATATAACAAATGTTCAAAGCATATTCAATAAATGTTTTTTATTCACTTGAATCATACACAACTTAGGACTTAATTTTTTATTAAGATGTTTATTTTGTTGAGGGAAAAGGACCGAAAAAAGCTTTTACTTAATTTTTATTTCAAGTGTTGACCATAAAGAAGAGTTTAAACCACAATTAACCATCAGGTTTCTTCAGCTTTCACTCAGCGGCAAAAATCAGCCTTGAAACTGGAAAAAATTAACGATTTGATACTTATCTTGATAGTCATCAATATTGAAAGATATGAAGCTTTTTATCGTGCTAACATTTTTGGACATATCGTCCAGACCTAGTGACATCATATTTGGTCCATAAACAGGAGAAGTGCATCAAAGTGCATGGGGAGCTGGTATGTGGGAGGTCTTTACCCAAAATGTGCCTGTTTAATTGTGAAACACTTTACAGTGACATATTTTTCTAAAGTCTCTAAAAGATGAGAAGAGGACCAATGAGCTAGCAATGAGGTACATTATGAAAGCACATAAAGTAAGGTATTTGGAAAAAGCCTTACAATACAACTCTGTTTAACAACTTCAAAAAAATATATAAAAAAATAAAAACACTGAGTTTTAGTTCACGGGTCAGTCATGTTGATTAGTTACGTTGTAGGTAACAGATGTGCTCAGGTGGTCAGATCGGTTCAGGGTCCTGCGTCTGCCGGTAACGTCACATAACGTGATTGGCTGTACGTTTGTATGATGACCTGGTAGATTGTGATAGGTTGTATGTCGTTTAGTGTTTACAGACATACATACCAACAACGATGGAGAACTCAGACGTTAAATAATCATATTTAAGGGGTCTGGGAGAACTTATACAATGAAAAACATTACATTACATTTATTCATTTAGCTGACGCTTTTATCTAAAGCAACTTACAATTGCTATACATGTCAGAGGTCGCACGCCTACTAGGAGTTAAGTGTCTTGCTCAGGGACACATTCAGAATCAGAAATACTACTACTGATCCCTGAGGGGAAATTCCTTTGTCACAATTGCACACTTGTCAAAGGTAGGTAGATAAAGAGTATATAAATATAAAGGAGTGTGGGGATGTACAATATTTACATTATTAAGAATTATTATGGTGAACCAAAAAGGACAAGTGAATAAATAGCAGCAGAGAATATTGCACATTAATTATTAAACAGGTAATATTGGACAGAAAATTGGTAATGAGGTCTAGTTTAATAACTGACTAAGTGTCAGACACTTAAAGGGAGGAGTTATAAAGTCTGATGGCCAGAGGCAGGAATGACTTCATGTGGTGTTCTGTGGTGCATTTTGGGGGGACAAGTCTTGCACTGAAAATGCTCCTGTGTTTGAGCAGCACGTCATGGAGTGGGTGGGAGACATTGTCCAACATGACATGTAGTTTGGACAGCATCCTCCTCTCTGACACCACCGACAGAGAGTCCAGCTCCACCCCCACAACGTCACTGTGATCAGTTTGTTGAGTCTGTTAGAGTCTGCTACCCTCAACCTGCTGCCCCAGTATGCAACAGCAAACAGGATAGCAGTGGCCACCACAGACTTATAAAACATCCTCAGCATCGTCCTGCTGATCTTGAGGGACCTCAGCCTCCTCAGAAAATAGAGTCAGCTCTGGCCCTTCCTGTAGAGGGCTTGAGTGTTCTTGGCCCAGTCCAGTTTATTGTTAATGTGCACTCCCAGGTATTTGTAATCCTCCACAATGTCCACAGGGACCCCCTGGATAGAAACAGGGGTCACTGGAGCCTCGGCTCTCCTTAGATCCACAACCAGCTCTTTAATCTTGGTCACGTTTAGCTGCAGATGGTTCAGTTCACACCATGTGACAAAGTCCCCCACCACAGCTCTGTACTCAGCCTCGTCACCCTGATACATCGAACCACAGCAGAGTCATCAGAAAACTTCTGAAGGTGACAGGAGTCTGTGTGGTAGTTGAAGTCTGGGTTTAGATGGTGAAGAGGAAGGGAGAGAGGGCCGTCCCCTGCGGGGCCCCGGTGTTGCTGACCACGCTGTCTGGCACACAGTGTTGCAGGCGCACATACTGTGGTCTGCCAGTCAGGTAGTCAACAATCCAGGACACGAGGGGGGCATCCACCTGCATCTCTGTCAGCTTCTCACCCAGTAGGGCCGGCCGGATGGTGTCGAAAGCACTGGAGAAGTCAAAAAACATGACCCTCACAGTGCTCGCCGGCTTGTCCAGGTGGGCGTAGATGCGGTTGAGCAGGAAGATGATGGCGTCCTCAACTCTCAGTTGGGGCTGGTAGGCGAACTGGAGTGGGTCCAGAAAAGGGCTGACCATGGGCTGCCGCTGATCCAGAACCAGTCTCTCCAGGGTCTTCATGATGTGGGAGGTCAGTGCCACATGTCTGTAGTCCTGTAGGCTCAGGTTGAAGACATGGTGAAGGACTCCACACGGACACCGTCAGGGCCTGCAGCCTTGTTGGAGTGGAGTCTCCTCATCGGTCTTCTCACACAGACGGGGGGGGTGGGGGGGGGGGGGGGGGGGGTCTCCC
>NC_060169.1:32226479-32270724 GCF_021292245.1 Micropterus dolomieu | reverse complement strand
CAGAGGGTGGGGACAGTGAGGAGGAGGGGGGGGGAGTAGTCTGTAAATGGAGGACAATGTAGTCTATCCAAGTGGCACTGCCATATTGTGACATCGCTGGCAGGCGCAGGACCCCGAGCAGGTATGACCATCCGAGCGCATCTGGTACCTACGCCATTCTTCTTGATAGAGCTCCTGTTACCCGCTCTCACCTATGCATATTTTAGCACATGGGCCCTATATCGCATAATAATAACGTGACAATTTCTTTCTATCAATCAAAACTTTGTCATTTTTAAATTTAACCAGTTGAACAGTGTTGGTCTAAAACTGACTTATTTATACAATATACTACAGCGTTAAAAATACAATTTGATTTATTTGGAATACTCTTACTTAATAACTGAAAGACACACATCTGGACCGAACCGGCTAATGTGGTATACCCTCCTGCACCATCCAGGGTGAATCCTGTATACCGTTCGCACGCATCCTTCTTCATATCTCATCTTCTTCCACCTCTTTTACGACGGGGCATCCAGTAAGGTCAGGGCGAGCCCGCTGATTGACATTTGGCATTTCTGTGTGTTTGCACTGCCGCCTCTGGTATTTGCTCTTCTAATAACAAAGTCAGGTAGAGGGCAGAAGCACGGGGGCAAAGACGTGCTGTCCTGCTTAACAAGCTAACGTGGCCTTTTACAGAGCTCCCATGAACGTCTGTGCAATGCAATATTCGCAGGGGTAATAATGGATATTAATCAGAAATATATATATGAATATGAGTTTGAAAGGAAAGGAATATTTAAAATAGATGGGAAACACGTGTAATGAAGCCGAATGTAATCGATCTCCTCACCTAAGATGCATCGTCTTTATGCAGGACATGTAGGCCAGACTTAATTAGTTGAGCCCAGTGAGACTACACCATGCCTCACTGTAGCTTTCCACCTGGTTTCAGACACACCACTGTGTCATTAAAACCTTTAGATGGACACAAATCAATGCTCTGCTGCTTAATGATGCTTCAGGCCTCTGAATGACAATTTGTTGGTATCCCCAGGATAGTCAATTAGACCAGGTTTCAACAGCAGCACAGCCCAGTGGATCGGTTATCAAAAGGAAAGAGCATCACATCAATCCATCTGCTCCTTAAAAATTTGAAACATCGATCAATGTGAAACCCTGGTATCTTAGAAGATAGTTGAATGCTTTATTACGAATCAGAACTGAAGCAGTAAATATGTTGCTGTCCATCTCTTGGGTCCATCAAATGAGTCAACATCAGTGAAGGACCGGCTGTCCAGTAAAAGGGGACGGTCTTCTCAAAAGGTCTTTTCTAACGGTTTAAGGGTTCTGTCCTTCCCATACGAAAACATGAGCTGCTCTACTGCAACATTTAGACAAAGTGTTTAGAGAATGAAAAAAAGGATGGTTCCCTTCAGATACTTTGAAACTGATGCAAATTTTCTCCCCATCTTCAGTTCATCGCTGATCTTACACAGCGGATCTGAATGCATTTTTGACTGCACTGTCACTAGTCCGGATGATATGGGATCTTTGTAGTTTTTTGTGCTACTGTCAAATGGCAAAACATTTCATGCCATGCTTCAGTCCTTTAATCCTGGGCACCATCAAACCTTGTTACAATGTACTGCTATATAAAATGAGCCATTAGAAACTAAAGGAATTAAACGTCATTGCTTAAAGGTCCAGTGTGTAATATTTAGGAGAATCTATTGACAGAAATGCAATATAAGATCCATACCTATGTTTTCAGTGGTGTGTAAAGACCTTACATAATGAATAGTTGTGTTTTTATTACCTTAGAATGAGCCAGTTATATCTACATAACCGCGTGTACCCCCTTCCATGGACGTCGCAATATTTCTACAATAGCCCAAAACGAACAAACTGCACTACAGAGCACGTTTCGTCTCTACGTTCTTCTTTTTCTTCTTCTTGTAGAATTCTGGCAGTGTACACACTCATCACTACATTGAATACGTATGTTCGAAGAAGAAGTAATAATATACAGCAGGGGCTGGCAAATAAGTTTTGCATCGGAGCAATTTTTAATCCATTAGATGGTGGGGGAGAATATATATTTTAGATAAATAATATGGTGTTCAGTTAGCTCAGTTGGGAATGCTGAAGTCTCTCACCTAGAAAGTTGTGTGTTCGATCCCATGTTGGGAGAATTTTTTTTTTTTAGTGCTGGGCAACGATAAAATGTTTTTACTTGCGATTAATCGTATTGTTAATTGCAAAATTGAAAAATTAAATCTGAAGTAGTGTATTGCACACTTAAATATACTGCTATACACAAAAGTGGTTTGTAAACACTTTAAATAAATAAGGTGCTTTTTACCAGCAGTATTCCCTTTTCAAAGCAGCAATAAAATATTTCTTGTAAATCTCAACTTAAACATTAATGTAATCAAATATTAAACCAAAGCTGTTTGCCACTGCCAGGGCCTTACCTTTTATCTAGCTTGTTAAAACAAGTTACCATCAGAGTCCAGAGCCACAATCATAACATTATAGTAGACACCTTCTGAGCAACAGGTTAACATATATAAATCTAAATGTTTGTGAGTTTCCAGAATCTATTACTGTTTACTAAATAGGACATCAACAGGAGGGAATTCACATGGCAGAGCATCCCCGCAAAACTAGATGTAGGCCTATCAGGTAAAGTTATGTATTTAACTTAAATTAAATAGGCTACAGCTGTGTAGCGCACAGAAGCCGTTGCCATGGTTACTATCCATAGAGCGCCTGCCGTTCTTGCCGGGCTTTCTAAATAATAATAATAAAAATAAAAACTGCATTAATGTGCAATAAAATAATTGTTGGCGTTAATTAATGAATAAGTTAACACGATAATAACGCGATAATAACACCTTAACGTGCCCAGCCCTAGTACTTTTTACTCCACTACATTAATTTGACAACTAAAGTTCCAAGTTACTTAACAAATATGTTTGTTATAGATGAAACTACTAAGGATACAAAGTAGGTGAAATTAGCTGCACCTGGCCCAGCTAAGATATTACAGGATAGGTTTGCGCTTTCCCTTCTGTTTTAAAACAAGTTTCACATGCCCATATTTGCACAGAGTTGCAAGAGTTGTCGGCCGCTGCAAGTTCACATACTGGCTGTGAAAAGATCCTGCTGTTTAAGAGATGAAGGTCAAAATACTCAGCAAAGTTCAGCCAAAGCTCCTATGAGGGTTCAGCAGTTAGTCAGATCAAGTGAGATTCTTCCGATGTTACAGTATTTTTACTACCAAATTCCTTTGTGTTGCTGTCCATCCACTGCAGCTCAGCAAGGAAACATTGTCCGACGCAACAAGAGTTTTATGCCGAAAAGACTCAGTTTACAGACTTAGTTTTACACTGGAGTTGTGTTACATTAAAGATACATATTTTACATTTATTATTTGGTTCTTTCTTAAGCAAACAGCAAATCATAAATTAACTTTACTTCATTTATTTGTTTCTGGAATCAGAAGGTTGTTGGTTCGATCTGCATGTTGAAATATCCTTGAGGAAGATACTGAAGCCCAAATTGCTCCCGGGGGCCCTGCCATCAGTGTGTGTGAATGTGACATGCATTCTAAGCGATTTGCGTGGTCGGAAGACTACAAAGGCGATACACAAGTACAGACCATTTACCATCTTGGAAAATCTTTAGACTTTCAAAACCTTTGATTTGTAGGAATTCAGAGGAACATGTAGCTCTTCGTCCTCCATGCTGATCTCTAATGTGACACACCTCTGCCTCTGTAGTAGCTGACAGGCCACTGGCAGCAGTGGAGACGAGCGAAACCGTTTTGGAGGAATCAATCTAAATGTAAAATGATTGATAACAAATGATTGGTCACATTTCTACATAATAAAGACACAGGGACTCTGTGGACTAATAATTGTATTTAAATAAAATTGGATTTTACCAATGCAAAGATGTTAGAAACAATACTTCTCCAGTTCAATTCCAAATGCTATCCAGTGCTCACTTTTTTAATCGCCAATGCATCTTGAACTTTTATGCATTGATGCAAATTGGTGAGTCTTGCCATCTGTAGTAGGTAGTTACTACTCTATTTGAATGATTGAATTTTCTTAAAGCTTGAAATTTGTGACCGGGATGGAAATTAAATACTGTCACAATACTTGAGAACTGACCATAATGTCCGTTTAACAGTGTGTCTGAAACTAGTACTGGCTCTAATGGTTGTTCAGGTTTGTATTCTTCAGTCTTTACACTATATTTTATTTATTGCATTTTATCTTAAACAACTGGTTCTGGTTTGATGTCAATTAGCATTTGAGAAGGGTTTTTTTTGTTGTCGTTGAATTAAAAATGTAGAAAATCATATTTATAACCGTAAAATTAGGGGATCCCAGAAAAATATGGTTTTGGTAATGTGTCAGCACAGCTGCAAATGTTCACGACGCCCCCACCCTTCTTCTTGTAATTTCACTCTCTGAAATTACAAAATGGAGGACAATGTCAGTTGTCAGTTCAAAGAAATAAACCACAAACATGAAAAATTGCTGCTGTTGGCTAAATGTTTTCCTCGCCGTAGCAGGAAATATTAGAGCGTGTGACGTGAAGGGGGCTCAGTCACATGTGGAACGGGGGGGGGGTCTCTGCTGCACGTCTGTCTGCTTGTTCTCAGCTTAGCTGTTACGCCACCGCTGCCTCCAGCCATCACACCTGCCTGTGTGTCTCGATGCACAGATGATAACAAGCTGTACACATATTATTCCTTTATAAACCCTTGTCCTTAGAAGGCCCTTTCACGTTAACACAAGGACAGAGTGTGTGTGTTTGTTTGATGTGTTGAGCTATTTTATTTGTGTTTTCCCATATGTTGTGCAATTTCTCTTGTATAAGAAGGATTTGCCAAGATGATAGATAATTGAGGTGAGGTGACCTGTGGCACTGTAATTAAAAATTAAAAGGTTAACTTCCTAGCCAGAAGTCTAATTGAACACTTGCTACATCTCTTCTCTTGTGATTGCTCAGATTTGATAATTAGACTACAATTTCTCATAGGCTTCACTAAGGCTTTCTCTATTTTTTAACCAATGAATTGGTATTTGTTGTTGTTACATAACCAAAAGCGATATAATAAACAGCTATCTGCCAGTGGGTCCATTTATTTCGGCTGTGTTGCCATGTTTGCTCATCAGTGAATATACTGTATGATCGTAGGCCCTGGCCTAACACAACCGGGTTTAACACTGTTTAGTTTGGTCCCGATTGATGGAAGAAGCCACTGATCCAGTCTCAAGGGGTCACTGAAGGCATATTTCAGCTTGTATATCCCAACTGTTTTCTCAGCTTGAGGTTTAGGAATAATACAGTGTACTCACATGCACATACACACAGATGTACACCCCAGTTAACCAGTTAATTTTAGCACCAGAGCATGACCACTTTGAAGCTGAATTTGGTTAAATGTTTACTGAAATACAGATCACTGTGTGGATAACTCTGAACTTCCAGTGAAAATGCCAGATAAATTATTGCAAGCCTCTTAAGTGATGAGGGAAGACTTAGTTAGCTGATCGCCAGCTGTTTGATGCTTGTTCTTGTTTAATTTTTATTGGGATTGTGGATTAATTTAATCCATAAATTCCTCTCTATTATTATTTGCTAACATTACCGGCAGACAGACTGCAGTATGGTTCCTTTGTCCATCTTTCACATTATCGTTCAACTATTATTCGTCATAGTTTTTGTTATTAAATGTTCATTTGATTTAGTTTTGGACTCAGTTTTCAACTCCAAAAAAAAAAAAAGGTTGTCATAGTTTTTAATGCCAGAGTTAACACGGGTACACACGCACACATGCAAAACACGCCCATTAGTGACATGTCTTATGCATTCATCGCTGCAGAACAAGTTGAAAGATTATGTTTTACTGACTGTGATATGTGACGGTGGATGTTTCTCATTGTGTGTTGTTCAGAAAGCGGACGACAGAGAGAAGAGGCAGGAAGCCCACCGTTTCCATTTCGATGCCATGTGAAGGGAACTGCACCATGGGAGAGAACATCTTCTCCTGTACTCCTCCGCCTACCCCTCACCCCTCCTTCCTGCTTCACACACACACACCTACACACACATTTTCACTCAAGACTAATTTCAAGGGCCAATAAATGGATCCTCATCTGCCCCAAAACATTTCTTTTTGATATTTTCCAGTCCTCCAGTCAGATGTGAAATATTTATGTTCCATTTCCTTTATTCATTCCAGTGTTAGAAGTACAGGAGCTGCAACAAGGCTATGGAGACACCGAGATAAATCCCTAACGGAGATCACTCACTCTGTTTAAAGCAGGGATTTCTTTGGACAGGCTGTAGTGAGCAGAGTGATCATCCGTGGTGTTATGAGAGTATTATTTTGACAAAATGACACAGATTTCTGTTGAAATGCCTAACAAATTACTCCAATATTATAAGCTGTTTGTTTATTCACTGGAAGGGTTATGTGTATTGTTACTTGAAATCTGTTAGTGTGTTACTGTCCCTCGTCTTTGTTTTGTTGATTCCCCTGTCTTTTTCACTTGACTGAGATATTGTAAAGAAATCCGTCTGATTTTATTACTTCATTCTGTGTGTGTGTGTGTGTATATATATATATATATAGAATATGCCTTGTAATTGCAGCAGTGACTGGTGCAAAGTGAACAAAAATGGACACAATATGATTCTGTGGATGGAACATTTTTCTGCTACCAATCCCACCAAAAGTGATGAATGGCCTTCAGGTCTGCAAAGTGCAAATTCATCTTTTTCCCAGTTGATCGTGTCACAGTGCATCATGGGAGTGCCAAAAATAAGAGTTTCTGTGTTGCATCCTGCAAATTTCTAAAGCTACTACATCAAGGCTCAGTGAATAGTCTAAAAAACGGTTTGTCCTGCTGAATAAGACACGCTCCTATATACTCCAACACTCCAGCTGGTTTCGGGATGTAGTTATAATTTTTGTTGTCTTTTTAAAATCGTGCCAGGCACTCTGGTGTGTTCAGACACTTTTTACAAGAATGAGCTCATGCCTTTCCAAGTGGTTTGCACTTTTAAAGTAATGATTAATTGCGCATGTATGTAATTTATTTTGTTTTGTGGATTTGCAAATGAATGTTCCAGCAAACTAAATGTGTTTACTTACTGAGGTTGAGAATAAAGGTTTATCCTGCTTAAATCCACTCTGGGTTGCTTAATTTGTGTATTATTAGACTTCATGTCTTTTTCATATTGCACTCTCCTTAAAGCTGCTGGTGAAGTAGACACACATTAGATCCCAAACCCATAATTCACCGCTCGTAAGAATTCCTCCCCTGAAATTCCTTTCTAAGAACATCTTTTGTTTGTTTTGTTGCAGGGAAGCTAGAGGGAAAATTACATTCAAAATAATCATCTTTGTATGTCCTCATTATCTAAATTTGTAGTGAGTGAAGCAGTAGTGAA
Source organism: Micropterus dolomieu (assembly GCF_021292245.1). Classification (NCBI taxonomy): domain Eukaryota; kingdom Metazoa; phylum Chordata; class Actinopteri; order Centrarchiformes; family Centrarchidae; genus Micropterus; species Micropterus dolomieu. The sequence continues at coordinate 32,263,260 of NC_060169.1, read as the reverse complement.
ATTAAACTGCCTTTAATTTTCCAGAGGACCCCTGGAGGCTCCTTTCAGCACCCCTCTGGGGCCACTTCAGGAGCCACCCTGCTAAATAATGCATGGAGAGAGTACATCTTCCCAGCATGGCAAATGAGGAGGGGGAGGGGGGGGGACAAATATACACAATTGATTGTCAATAGCTGTGTGTGTGTGTGTGTGTGTGTGTGTGTGTGTGTCTCCATAACGTGAATCGTTCAATTTTAGGGTGAAGAGTTGGTTTAAGGTTAAGTCTAGGGTAAGTATCCAGAGAATAAATGTAAGTCTATGTAATGTCCCTGAAAGTGATGGGAACACGACTGCGCGTGTTTCCTGGGAGAGAGAGAGAGAGAATTAAAGCAAGGAGGAGGTGGTGCACGCCACAGGCTGTGTCAAGCTTGACAGAGAGAGACAGACCAGAACCGGAAACTAGGTGATTTATCCTTAAAAACTAAAAGCATGGACCCTAAAGAAAGCTAGAAAACAGTATTGAGACGCACAGAAGAGTTCAGTCATAACTAAAACTTACAATATACATGTGGATCAGAGACTGCTTTCTTGATATGCTAAATCAAAGTGGCAAGTATCTAGCCTGTAAGCTATGTTCTCGAAACATTAAATGTAGACATTAATATAAATGAAACCAAAAGTGATGACAGCAGTGTTCACTAGAGCTGCAGCGATAAATCATATAATCTGTTACGGTAGTTGTCAACTATTAAAGTATTTTGATAATCGATAAATCAGTTTGAGGCATTTTATTGAAGAAAGATTATCTGATTCCAGCTTATTTTATGGTTTTATTACACCTTCATGACAGTACTGAATATGTTTGGGTTGTGGACAAAACAAGACATTTGAGGAAGTCATCTTGGGCTTTGGGATTTTTCATAATTATTGGACATTTTATAGACTAAACAACTAATTCATTAATCGAGAAAATAATCGACAGTGAAAACAATCTTTAGTTGCAGCACTAGTGTACATTTAATTATATTAGACATCCTTTAGTTTAGGGATATTGGTTTATATTCCGAGGTGCCAGTCAGTCAACTTCTTTCAATACATTTTAGAAGAATTCACAAAGAAAAGCTTAACTTCCTGCCAATTTGAAAATTAACATAGTTGAGTTTTCATAACATTGGTAGTGAGCTATTCTATTTTTTTGGAAGAGCCACTGACCACTAGACCCCTATAGCAAAATCAAGAACAAGACTGTACTGTCTGAGGCCTTGTTTCATCACGTAACTGAGCTACAGTGTAGCTAGCACTTCATGGGCAAAATCCATCCATCATTAACCGCTTGATCCTGCGTACAGGATCGCGGAGGGCTGGAGCCAATCCCAGCTGAAATCGGGGTCAGGTCGCCAGTCATATAGGCAAACAACCACTCACGCTCACACCTAAGGAGAATTTTAGAGACACCAATTAACCTAGCCTGCATGTCTTTGGACGGTGGGAGGAAGCCGGAGCACCGGGAGAGAACCCACGCAGACACGGGGAGAACATGCAAACATGCCACACAGAAAGACCGGGACAACCAGGGTTTGAACCCACCACCTACTTGCAGTGAGGCTACAGTGCTAACCACTGCACCACCGCGCCACCCTCATGGGCGAAATATGTCTGTATTTTACTTTCTTAAATAAGAGCAGAACTATCTAGTCTTCCCTTTATGCATTAGCCTGTTGAACCTGTCCATGTTTCACCAGCATTATTAACAAGTTATATTTAGATAATAAATAAAATAACAATTAACCAATAACAAGACAAGATGTAAATAGAAACATTGTTTCACTAGTGCCTTTCTTTGAATGCCTTTATTCTGTCTTTTCACTCAATTTTTGCTGCAACCGTTTACAACTTTACCAGTGAGGTTTTAGTTAGAAGGACATGACCGGAAAAAGCGATGTGCTCATTGTGTCTACCTTGACGATGCTCATGACAAGCCACTCATTGGTGTAAGCAGCGCCCACGGCTTAAATGAGCCTCGTTCAGGAGCATTTCTTAGTTCAGACACGGACGGGGAGCAGACAGAGACGGTCTCTCCTCTTCCTCCATCTCTCTTTTTTCTCTCTCTGTCTCTCTCCGTCCATCACCCATCCATTTGCGTCTTTTGGATACTTAGCTCTCCTAGAGCGCTTTACTCTGCCTGGATCAGTCCATCCTCCACATGTCATCTCCACTGTGGTCCCACTGGAGGCTGTATATACAGTAATGATGCCTGGCTGAAGGGCTCGCAGCAGTGCTCATCTTCCAGCCAAACGCAGCGGGGTCGCCGACTGAAGAAGAGCTTTACTTCTTGAGGCTTGGCTCTGCGTAATGGATTTACTGTAGTCAGAGAAAAGTTGGATTTTGTAAAAAAAAAAAAAAAAAAAAAGACCAGTGGACCCCTACAATGGACAGAATAGGAGGGCGTTTTTAGAAAGGTGCTGTTGGGTTGGAATCACACCGTGAGAGGAAATGCACAGAGGTGAGTTGGATACGAGCTGCCCGACCATCCCTGATGCGTCCATGAAGGTCCAGTGCCTTAGGCAAAAAGAATTGACAGTTTATTTTAAGACTGGATTAAATGTATTTTACTTTTTCTCATTCTAGCACAGTGTGTGTTTTTATCTGCGTGGCATTAAATAACAAAATACTCACTATGGATCACTTTCAGAGCAGGTGAAAATGCCCTCATTATTTTTAAGGTTTTATTTCTCTTAAAATGATACAGCTAAAGCAATTTACAAGCAATTAAATGCAAGCTGACTAATCTCTCTATTTGTGTCTAGTCTATTTGTCTTTAGTATCAACTTGCCCTCTTGTGACCGTTAATGACAAATAGTCCTGTTTTATTGCCCACATCCCTGATCGACATCGCCATTAACCACTGATTTATAATCGACCAATTCCAGTCCCATCATCTGTTGGTCTGCTTCCCATTGTCTAAGATTCAGCAAAAGCCAGACAGGTAGTTTGGTTAAGTCTGGTTGGTTCGAACCGTCCAGCGCCCAGTCAATTTAAAAATAAAAAAATAACTACAATAGAAACGTTTCGTTAATCATCTGTTGGTTCTGGGCATTTCATAAAATAAAATGTATTATTTTACTCAAATGCTCCTACATGCTGAACCAGAACCCCAGAGGTTTTCCTGGCAGGAGCCAGTGCGAGGTGTGCCTCCGTCCATACCAGCTTACGTGAGTGCAATATGATTGTGATTCATGATTAGAAGCAAAGGACAAATAGCCACCTATTTGAAATCCACAACCTGGAGCAGAGAGCATTAGGCCTAAGTGCTTCCAATAAGCGGACAGTTTAACTGTCCAAATGTATCTCACTGACATTCAAACATCTTGTCTGTCACAAAGAGTCTACTATATTCTCCACAGGAATGTGGCCACAAAAATAAGCGAGTTTGGAGGTTTTAGTGGCGAATATGTGCCATATTTAAAAAAAAAACACCCTAAAACCATTTGTGTGAATAAAATATACTGCAGCTACTATTACTTAACACTACTTAGTACTATGCTAATAAATATACCATATCTCCTCCGTGGCGAACGAAACTCTCAAAAGTTCAGACCCAGACGCTGACGTCCGTTCACTTGATAGCCTGTGCGCGCGCTGCAGCTCAAGCGACTCCAGCTCCAGCCACCGTCTCGCGCCATCAACACCTGAGGCGCGCGCCGCGGCACACGGCTGCAAAATCTCTCGCTGCGTTCAGTGAAGCGTTCCTGATGCTTTGGTGCTGGGAGCTTACTGCAGTAGCTATGTGGTCAAACAGGTAAACTGTTGAGAGTTAATAGATGTTCCGTTTAGCTTAATTCCTATATTGTCTAATTAGGTATCAAGTGGCCACAGCTTACCTTTAGGCTTGTGAAACAGGTCTACCACAAAATGCGTCATTTTTTATTTTAACTGTAACAGACCATAACACTCTAAGGACTTGGATTATGAAGCTTCATTAGCGACTTTACTGTACCTCCACCTTTGTGTTGCCTTACCTCATTAAGTATTAGCTTACTAATTATAGGTCTGTTGTTTGTTAGCCTATTTCCTTGAAATGTAGCCTATGTCATAGAGACCACCTTATTAAGGCAATGGTTTCGCTCTTATATCATTTCCAATCCGTCTGCAGGCCCTTGCAACAGAAGGTTTTGTTGGCCTCTGCTTTTTTTTTTGCGGGGGAATGTGTTGTCAGTTTCGTTCGAGAGAGAAAAAAAACAGATTACGGCTTTAACTTTGCTTGTAAAGAGAAGTGAGAAGTGATGTAAAAATGAAATGACATGACCTAGAATCGGCTGAACCCGCGGTAATTTTTCCTCTCCTTCTTTAAAATGAACAGAGGTCAGATAAAACGCATATCAGAGGGATATCACGATGCCTTCAAATGCCAGAAGTATTTCCTCAAGGAACTTAGCTTCACATGAATGAACCAACTTGCAGTAAGCTGCATGTTGACGCTCTTTATAGTGGACTTAGTGAATAATAGATAGTAAGAGTGGTGCATTTTGTAAGATAGCCTATTGATTCTCTATAAACTGTTTCTATTCACAGATTATCATTTATCACCCTTTTTTCACACGTTTTGAAGTGACAATGGCTGCAGCTTTGTTACACTTGTGATGATAATGTTACAAAAGATGTTACAAATGCCTACACAAGTTATGCAACTTTTGCCTAATAAGTTCATTTAAATATGCATTCATGTTGCCACTGCTACTCTTTGGTTCATGACTGGTAAAACAACCCTTGCCAAAAACAATGTTTCGTACAGTGTCTGTTTTGTTAATATTTCTAACCAAAAGCCCTTGAAAGGATGAAAAGATTCCCAGCCTCACTGCGGGTAGCAGCACTTTACAGCGTTCCCTCTATCTATAAGATTTGGCTGGCTGGCTCATCGTGTAAAAAAAAGAAAAAGCTTTGTGGGAGCCTACAGCATCTTTCTGTTATTTGGTTTTTGAGTTTGGGTGGTCTGTTCTCCAAATGTGCCTGTGGTAGTTCTTACTCCCACCTACGATACTCTGTTGCAAGATAATGGAGATAGAAGTAATGAGGAAACAGGAGCCTGGGGGCCATGTGTATGCATGCATTTAAAAAGGAGTCCATTCAAACATGCATGCTCATTGGTGCGGTTGTGTTCACTGCTTATGTTAACCATGCGTTGTTCTTCATTAGACCCCCTTCCTCTCTCTCTCTTTCTCTCTCTCTCTCTCTGTCTCTCTCTGTCTTCCATCCTTCCTTCCTGGGTGCCATTATGCAACGTGCCAGGCTCATGCTCCCTCTCTAATTCGATGTGAGCGGGCCAAGCTATTATGAACTCAGTGGGGATCAGGTCTACAGCGGCTTATCAGAGCAAGACAGTGTCAGAAACTGTAACATGCTTGCCCTTGGTGCAGATATCATTGTAATAAAAACATATTTCACCTATTGTGTGCAGCTGTACTCTGCCCGTGCCTGTCTTCTCATCAGTGCTGTAAGCCTTGGAGCTTGTAATCCATAAAGCTAGTGCTTTATGTTTCTGGTGCCTAGAGGCTGCAGATTAGCAGGTTAGAGTCTCACAGTTTTGGATGAGAGTTGATGGTTTAAAACTATCTTTTATGAACTACTACTTGCTGCTCCTGCGAGTACAACTACTGCTATTATTGCTGCTAGCCAATTCCCACTATACAGCTACTGCTCTGCTACTTCTATTGCCATGACTACCTCCAATAATACGTCCACTACTTGCACTATTACTTCTAGTTTTTCCATTTTTCTTGCTGAAGTTAAGAAAGCTACCCTAAATCATGCATGTAACCACTCAGTATACATCATCATGCTTCTACAAGCACAACTTCTGCTAGCAATCAATGTACTTCTACTGCTACTTTCTTTCTGCAAGCATCTGTGGAATTAGAAAAACTTGATTAAAACATGCTTTAATTAATTGTCCGAAAATTACTATTTTGATAATCAATTAATCGTTTAAGTAATTTGTTTGTTTGTTTTTTTTTGGCAAAAATGACAAACGTGTATTGGTATTTTCTGCTGTTCTTTGCCTTATGTGAGAGTAAACTTGAGAGACAGAAAAGGCCACTTAATGATGTTTTAGGAAAGATATATTTGCTATTTTCTGACATTTTATAGACAATTTTTTAGAGTGGAAGAAATGATATGTTGCAGCCCTAGTTCGGTGTGATGAGCACTGGACTACAGAGCCAAAAAAAAAATTAATGAATGATAGCATTTTATAAATCTTGTCCCTCATTGAAAAGAAGATGCAGTCTGAGGGTTTGCATTTGCTTCATTAAAAGGAAGGCTGAGTATTACTGGTTACATTAATAAAATGTAACCATTTAATACACTTATAATAGCACAGGGGAACCCATTTGTCCCTAATGAGCTTGTCTGAAGTGTTTACCTCAGCAACTGCAGATACACCTTTTTCTTGAATTCTCAGTAATCTCTTTGTCTTGTAGCTCTATCATTTACAAGATGATTCATTGCTAAATGCCTCTGCAATATTTTTCCAGCTTTGCCCTTTCAAGAAAGCTTTTGTTCTGACAATGATATGATTATACGTTGAACACACACTATTTTGACTACATGCCTATTCTGAGATCATATGATTGTCTTTTCTCTCACAGCTCTCCTCCTCTTTTCTCAGCAATACGTTTTAAAATATACCAATTCAGTCAGGGATTTACTTAAACATTGTATTGATCTATATTTTACTCTCTATTCATCAAGGCCTGGTGAAATCAATACTGCAGCTGATCACACATACTTCTTCTGTGGCTGTTTACTGATTTCCATTTTTTTGTCGTTGTTGAACTCAACAAGATATAAATGTATTATTTATCTTTTTTGCAGCGTGGATACTCTTCTTTCTAATAGAAGAAGGTTTCGCTCTGGCACAGAGAACTCAAGGTAAGCTAGAACTCAAATCTTTTCTGTTCCATCAACATCGTTTCATCCATGTTGAAGCAGTCTGAAATAAGGAGGAATTAACTCTAGTTGTATAATAGGACCATGCTCCCTCTTATGCACTCCATGCACTCTCTCTGCCTTCCAATCATTCCCTCATTGATCCCCCGATTCAATCGCCTACTGTATGTGTTTGTCTGTTCTCTGCCTTTCTCCTTTAAGATTCAAGCAATCATGGCGGCCAGAGCCCTAACCAGAACGACTGTGGCACGTGGGTCCGCAACATCAATGGCGGGGTGTTCACATCGCCAAACTACCCCAACACCTACCCGCCCAATAAGGAGTGTGTTTACATCCTGGAAGGTAAAGCAGGGTCCTTTTTCCATCTGAATGCTTCATCTTCTGAGTTTTAATTGTTGTCATCCAAACAGCTAACACAGTTTCCTGTCTTTCAGCATATTGCCTCCTTCAGTGAATGTCATTAATTTGACTGACATTGTTTTATATAACCTCGCCCCTATCTGATTTTCTGTTCCTTCGCTAGTGGGCATTTTCTGAATGAGCCATCCTGAGTTTGTTTCACCCCACAGATATAACCCTTTGAAAATGATGGAGAGTGGCGCATTGTGGGTAGCCCCTGATTTCTGGCCTAATCAGAATAGTGCTGTGTTCATCTCTATTGGCAGAGTGTGCCAGGAGCCTCCGCTATTGAATGAGACATAAAAGAGATGAACATCTGCTACACAACTGAGCTTTGGTGGCGTATCACTGAATCGCAAACGTCCTTGTCAACGCTTTAGTGTTTACCAGAAATATCACATCCATCAGTAATTTGGTGGCCTGCCGCGCAGGAGACATAACGGAAAGCATCATTAGCAGCTATAGGAGATGAGGTCGGGGATATTGGTTGATGTGTTTTCATCCTAAATTGATGAACTGTTTGTCCATGAAGTTAATGTCTTTCATTCAGATGAGGTGTGTGCTTGGTACTTTTCTTGCTGTGATGGGGAATAGATTTTACACATGGCTCAAGGGCTCCCCCTGTGGACAAATCAAGCCCAGAACTGTTGTTGATGAATAAGCAATGACTCCATCACTGGCAGCCTATACTTGTGTGTGCAGAAGTACATCGCAGTGGGTCTGAAAAGCGACAGATAGAACCTTTCATTTGCTATTATTTGGTCTTCAATGGCCTTAGTCATATTCATTTCCGAGCCCCTGTGTTAAGCCTTGTTTTTCTGCCTCTGTTAGAGGCAAAGAGATGCTCACGTTTGGAATGAGTGCTAATCTGATAGCTTTGTAATCATAATTGGTGGTTAGTGGCTCATTGATTATGTCATGTCCTGCAGTTCATAAGCTCAACAGATCGAGTGAATATACTTTCTGCTCTTTCTGTATCAAGCTGTGTCATTTGTGTGTGTGTGTGGACATGTGTTACTCATGTTGTGAAGACCTAAATCTGTTTACACAGTCTCATTTTGGAGACAAAACGCAAGTCCCCATTACATAAATCATTAGGGAATGAAGGGAATGAACACACAGGTAGCAGGAAGTGCAGGCATACAAGCTGCTCGTTCAAGCAGAAAGGGAGAACAGTCAGGCTAACATTCAAAGACATGAACATCGAATCTTCTGTCTTATTGTATTTCAGCTGCACACTGCGATATACACGTGTACGGCCCTTGACCTCACTCTTATATCTCTAATGGGGGGTGCTTGGCTTCTCCATGCCAGAGATGATTCATAGCCCCAGCTCCCACTCCAAGCATCCTTATTTAGTATGATTCATCTCTCAAAGCAGCCATGAAGTGCCATTTTCATATACTTCCTCTGTGGGTGTGTGCGTGGGGGGTCATTAAAGAGCTCTGTCCATTCAGTATATAGACATACTCTGGATTTGCATGACAGATGAACTTGTGAACTACGGTTCACACTTTGATTGCATTGCATGTGTATGCTACACAGAGTGTGTGATGCATGCTTACGTATGTGAATATGCACCTTTGTGTTTATGTTTAAAAGAAAATGATAGTGAGTGTTTTGCATGTTTTGTTGTCGTGCTTTATTCTTGGATAGTTCATTGATGCAGACATTTGCTTATAATGCTGTTTACCACAATTGGATAAAGTCTGGGTGAACTAATTAGGTTAATCATAACATATTTTTTAAACTGTAATTGTTGTGCTGTTTTGAGAGAGCATCTTGACAGAAATTTGCTTGGTAGTAAAGGCAGAGCAGGTATTTCATTTGCTTAGTTAAAGTCAGCGACAAAAAGCCATCACAGATAGATAAGACCATCTATTTGACATATTCCTTGCCTGAAAAGGGCTTTAGTTAACTATTTACCCTTCACCTAAGTCTGAGCCAACTTCTAAAATGTTTCCTCATTTTCCATTCAACTGATGGGTTAGAAATAAACTTTAAAATCCAGATTTATTCATATTTCATTCTGCTTTTAATTTATGCTTTAGAAAACCAGATTTTTCTTTGTCCCACAAAAGCAAGATTACATTTTATTCCTTTCATGGATTTACCCTTTTTGTTTCCTTTCTCTCCCCACTTGCTTGTTTACCAAAGCTCTCCCTAGACAAAGGATTCAGCTTGCTTTTGATAAGAATTACTACATTGAGCCATCATTCGAGTGCCGCTTCGATCACATCGAAATCCGTGATGGGCCATTTGGCTTCTCGCCGCTCATTGATCGCTTCTGTGGGGGAAAGAACCCGGGCCTGGTTACATCGACGGGGCGTTTCATGTGGATCAAGTTCACCAGTGACGAGGAGCTGGAAGGCCTTGGTTTCCGCATTAAATACACCTTCATTGCTGGTAGGGACACCTAAACTGTGTATTTGCAGACTCCACAATACAGCTTGAGGCTATTTAATCAAATTTTTGTACATGTCAAAGGTTTTGGGTTTTGGGATCTGGTTAGTTTGCTTTTTCAAAGTTCCTCGAAAACATAGGGTGAATCTGATCTCAGTGTGACAGAAAAGATACCATTCTTCCCTAAATCATAATTTTTCTGCATTGCTCATATTGTTTTTGTTCACAAATGTCCACAGATAGCCCACAGGGTCTCCAATTTTCCAAACATTATCTTCACCTTCTTTCCTTCACTTTCTGGCTCTCTTAGCAGACACACGTCCAACATCAGAGCATCTTGAATCTAAACCTAATATTCCTAGAAGTCAGTGTCTCCCATCAGGCGACAGATATTAGCGTCAAACAGACCCATTCCTGCTTTATCTGGCCTGCCTTAATGGGATCTTATCTTGTGTTCTCTGCTCACTTATTTCTGCTGTGTGGATTGAGAGTAATGTGCCTCCCAAATCTTATCATTTCAGACCCCGATTTCCATCTGCACGTGGGTGGACTGCTAAACCCCATCCCAGGTAAGCTCTTCAGTATTTTGCCGGTTGCGTTCGATCCTTTTTGAAGAGCTCTTCTGTGCTCAGAAGCTTACTGGAGGTTATCTCTGCCTCTGACGTGAATGCTGAACATGCAAATGTACCTTGACAAGCACACAATTGCACACGAAATGAAAGGATGTACGTACACAAATATGCGCAAATGTAAACACATGAAGGAACACACACCTCTTTTATCCTGCTCTTTCCTCCTTTGTCTTTCTGCCTTCATTCCTCTGTCTTCTTATTCTCCTTTATCCTAATCCGCTGTGCTCACTTCACTTCCACCTTAAATCCTTTACTTTTTAAAATAAAATTCTTCATCTGTCTTTCTTTCTGTCTCTCATTCCCACACTTTTTCCTCTTTATCTTCTCTTTGTTTTCTCTCTCTCTCGGTTTCTCCACGCTTCTCTCGTGTACCTCTTGCCTTCTCTGTCGTTTACCCCTCTCTTTCTTTTCCGTCTTACCTCTCCTCCACATTTCCTCTGACTCTTTACAGACTGTCAGTTTGAATTCGGCGGATGGGATGGGGTTATTCGCTCAAGTCAGGTGGAGGAGGAGGAGAAAGTGAAACCTGGTGATGCTTTGGACTGTATCTGGACCATCAGGGCTCCTCCTCAGTCCAAGGTCAGTACAGGGGACCATATTAGTAATCAGGAATGAGGGCATGTGTTGCTTCTATCGTACGATCTAGGGTCTCGTCTATGCTTATTTTTAAAATACATGACAAATGCTAACCTTAACTAACTTAGCAGTAAGTTTGAAGTCGTTTATGTTCAACCATTTCACTACCCTCGAAGACACTGAAATATTTTGTTGCACACCCTTCTGAATGCACTGTAAAAGCTGTAAGGCTCTGCTCACACCCCAGCTCAGAATGTTTATTTCAGTAATAATGCTGATGTTTTCAAATGGCAAATAACTGGATGGAGTAGCTGTATTTTTCAACATGACAAGCCATATAAAATCTCATCTCACTGGTGACGCTTGCAATCTGTTCCAGAGTAGATATGAAAAGAAAAATAATCTGAGGAGAAATAATGATGCTCTGAATACAAACAAGTGAAGGCACAGCTCAGAATTTCTGAATAGTGAATTCTAAAAATTAGCCTGTGCACTATCATTTTGTTGAGTCTGTTCCCACTTTATGACAGTAGAGTTGCTCCGGCACTTAACCTTGACAGTGTGCTCCATGTTAATTTTAGTATTAGTTTTACATTCTCTTTTATATGATGCCAGTACATGATCAACATGGGTAATTTGTTCGCCACTGTGAACTAATTTGCTCTGGATTCAGGAATCCTTCAGGTCAAAACATCTCCTATCATTTCCTTTTGTGTCATTGGCAAATAACATTCTGACCTGCTCTGTTGCAAAGAAAGTAATTATGTATACAAGCAACTGGGCAGATGTATATCCAATAGGGGATTTGAAGGGGGAAAACCATCTCCATTGTTAACAAAATGACCAAAATGCATCCCTTTTGTTAACCTGCCATCCCCGCTCTTCATCTCCTAATAACAGAGAAAGTGCGGGGGCAGAGGTGTTGTTTAGTTGAATATGTTAGTCTAGTCTGCTTGACTCATTGATCGTTTAACTAACTTAGCTTTGTGCAAGCTATATACCTATGATTATAAATATTCTGTACAAATGCTTAGAGTAGCAAATCCTCCAGTTGTCATGACTGTATTGTGATTGTAATGTAAAACATTGTAGGTACGAGCAGTGCAGACACAAAAAAAGCAATGCAGATTTATAAAATACTTGGAGATTCATAGGTACATTTTAAAGGCAAGAGTGAAAGTCCAGTGATGTGTTCTGCTAAGTTCTGATACTTATAAGTGGATTTGGAAAATCCCATTGAAGTACATCGCTAGCCCGGCTAGCCTTGGTTCATAGCTGCTCTGCTTCTCCTTCATGACTAAATGAGTCATCAGCACTCTCCTATGCTACTCACTGGCCACAATATACTGACACACACACACTTGCACTCAGAAATTCATGCACATCTAATTAAGTATAAAAGAGCAGATGCAGACATACAGTCACACATTACATAATATACTGTCACATAGAGTACTGTTAGCAATAACTCATGCACATGATACACTAATATGTATGCAAAGTAATATTTGTATACACATGTAATATGCATATATGTGTAAACATTCACGCATGACTCACACATGCACTGCCTAACTTCTCTCTCTCCCTCTCTCACACACACGCACGCAGATTAGTCCCCACAGTCATTTCACTGGCCGTGCATGTGCAGTGTGAGGCAGCAGTGAAGAGGATTTGAATTTAGCAGCTGCACTGAGTTGCCTAGCCAGATATTAGCTCAGCGAAGCAGAAGGAACAGAGCAGCACACTAAGCAGCAGTATAAGAGCACCTACTTTACTTCTGCATGGTTACAGGTGCCTGTGTCCTAAATGTGCTGAAGATTCATCCAAGTTGTTGTCCCCCTGTAGCCAAGATCTTATCGTGACAGTACTGCGGATTTGACTTATTTGCATATTTCTTTTGTAACTACTTGCACTGATGATGGCTGAATTTCATGTAACTCTGTCAGTTTCAAGTCACTTGAATAGAACGGAGCCATCATTAATCTTATTAGCAATAAATTATTAACATTAATTAAAAGCATTAATAACAACTCAATCTGTTGAAGTAATTGAACATGCGTGCTTGCTAACTGGCTTATCATTAATGGTATTACTTAATACCTGTGCTTTATCCTTCGATAGCAAGTTAAGATATTTGCTGAGTGATATGGTATATTTGGGATTTCCCAGTGGTATTTACTGCTTTGTTAGCTGACCACAGCTTCTTGGTGGAAAACGTGGAAATGTCCAACTTTTTTAAGATGAAAGGAACCATCCGAGCACACCACTTGTTTTGCACTCTAGCTAGACTCTCTCGTGTGGGGAGGAGGTGCAGGTTCAGCTCACTAGCCTTCAGTTCCTGCTGCATTCTGACTTAAGACACACCAAGGAGAAAGGGGGAGTGTGAGTGAGACAGAGCACCATAACAGATATTTTCAAAAAATTTCTTTTCTAAGTAGCCAGTTATCACTATATGAATAATGCGTGCTTATATTCGCTTTGTTATTGGCATGTGAGGTGCATGTTGGTACATCATTCGTACCCATCTACCGAGCATTAGTGATATCGGTGAGGTGAGGTGCCTGCACAGAACCAAAAGATACTAAAAGAAAGAACCCACCCCAGCCAGAGTCTGTTCACCCTGCTGCTATCTGGCAAGAGGTACAGAAGTTTCTGCTGTCACACCATCAGAGGGCACAGCAGCTTCTTCCTCCAGGCAATAAGACTCCTAAATTCATTCATAGCATAAGGGGAACTACAAACTGCATCTCATTTTACAACCCTGTTTTGTGCTCTGATGACAGGTGGGCAGGGTTATCTTCAAATATTTTCAATTCTATTCCTTGTCTAGGTCTGAATGTTTGTTTTAGATATATTTACTTTTCTGATTTAATACATTTTCATGTATTTGCCTACATAAAATGGACAGTTGCTGATTATGAGTCGTCATAAAGTGAAACTAAGCCTTGCCTTGGAGATTGATTTGCATTTCCTGTGTATCTGCAGATCTACCTGCGCTTCTTGGAGTACCAGATGGAACACTCTAATGAGTGCAAGAAGAACTTTGTGGCCGTGTACGATGGCAGCAGTGCCATTGAGAACCTCAAGGCCAAGTTCTGTAGCACCGTGGCCAATGACGTGATGCTGGATAATGGTGTGGGAGTTGTGCGAATGTGGGCTGATGAGAAAAGCCGACTCAGCCGGTTCCGCATGCTCTTCACCTCATTTGTTGACCGTAAGTGCCAGTCTGCTTGACAACATAACTCGTCCTGGACACTGTTTTTCCATCTTTTTCCATAATTTCTGTTGAATTGTGTCATGGGTACGTCTTGCCATGGTGATATATATTTCATTCAAGCCCTTCTTTCACAGGCTTGATGCTATACTAATGCTTTGCACTTCAATATTTTCTTTTTGTGGCTCTCTGTAGCTCTGTCTTCACTTAATACAACAACAACAACAACAGGAGGAGCTACATTTCTTGAGTTCCTCTTTGGTTTCAAAGTTGTTGGTCATGTCAGACTGATTGGTTATGAAATATTTGTTTATGTGTTTTGCCTCTATTACATTCAAAATTATTATGAAGACGCAAGAATGAAACATAGGGCCCAGGTCAAAAATATTCCGGTTTAGCTTTACTATTTATTCAAATACATCAAGTGAGAGAGGTAAATTCATGTCCTTGTTGTAGTTTGGTCTGAATATGTTTAGAGGTTTGGAGATAACTGAAAAACAAAACTAATTTCCACTCTCCCATGTACCATATGTCATTACTTTACTGTTAACAGTGACAACCTAGTCCCCCCCACACAGAAAGCGACACAAAAACTGTTGATTTATGAGGCCCTGCATTCAGCTGGCATCAGTAAACACTAACAGAGACTGAAGTGTCATTTCAGCAAGGAAAGCTAATTACACTGCACCATGTTTTGAGCATAGATATGAGAAAACCAATTATTTACTCCAGCATTTGTAAATAACTGAAAGAATCAAATCATCTTGATATGCATGCCACAGCATGATACTGTGCTTATTATAGGTCACTTACAACAGGAAAATAGGAATTTATCTATTTTGGTGAGAAGAAAGGTTGAGTAGGGTTAATTAATCTACTGGAAGTAATTGTACATTAAGTGTCATCATTTTTGAAGGACAAGAAACTTCCAAACAGATGCCATTAAAGGTTGCACATAAAGTAGCAGGAATTGCCATGCAGGAAACAATTTTTCTCTTAGCACACCGTAATATTTTCATTAAATGCCTGAATAGACTGAGATATTAATTGCCACATTCTCCTGCACACTTCCCAAACCCTGGGTGAATGCTAATGTTATTTTCATCAGCAAACCATAACCATTCAGAACTTAATAGCCTTTTAAATTCAGCAAGGGTGGGTTTTTTTTACTCGGAGAGTCCTTAAGACCATTTGGATCCTCATTAATTCTGATCACACAGTTCATCTCAGAGAAGCCTGAAGTCTCTTGAATAACTCCCAAACTTTATTTGGTCAGCGTTAGTGGCTGAAGTTTACTTGGAGGTCAGAGGGAACCATTAATCTCTGTCACTCAGAGAACAAGATGAGTTTTGCCTTTTGCACTCCATCATCCTTAATGTGCTCTAATCTTCCAACACGTAAACCAGATATATTAAAACATTGCCACATACACTCACACACACAGTACATATATTCAGACGTGTGTGTGTGTGTGTGTGTGTGTGTGTGTGTGTGTGTGTGTGTGTGTGTGTGTGTGTGTGTGTGTGTAAAGGGTGACGCGAGACGCAAAATCAGTTTGGACGTGACCACAGTGTCAGGGGGACGACCCCGTCTACAGGCTCATTGGGAGATGGATGGGGTGGACACACACTATTTCATACACACCCTTACACATACATATACAGTGCAAGTCCCTGTGTCCAAATGATTTAACCCTGAGGCAGGGGAAGCATGCAAGGATAAAGAAGTGGGTGCTCAGAGCTCTAATCAGAGTGGACCTCGGAGCGGCGGTGAAGCTGGTGGAGCGGACCACAGCCTGTTTCAGCTGTGATAAAGACTCAGAGAGTGTGTCTGCGGTTGCTAACGCCTGTGCATATAAAAAAAAAACAGAGGTGGAAAATTGTTGTCAGAGGGTCTGGAAAAGGTCAGTTCAGAGGCATGAACTAGCCATAAGAGACAGATTGAATATTATACTGTAGTGTGTGCATCATGGTGTGGAACAACATTTGTCTGTGTGCAACCCTGAGGTTGTTGTGCTGTAAAGGCATTCTCTGGCGATGATGCTCTGATAAAGAAAGACAGGACAGACCTTTTGTGGCAGAGAGGTGGTCGTGCAGCTCAAATTCCTGTTTTCGCATTACCTTGAAGTTGCTTGACATCCTCCTGCATCTATTCTTTGTGTATTTTTGGAGTCTACCTACCTACCTATTATTCGGATCTATGGATTGAAGGTGTTGTATGTCGTACATATTGTAAAGCCCTATGAGGCAAATGTGTGATTTATGATTTTGACCTATATAAGTAAAATATTCTTGACATGACTCAATAAAATAGAGGCAACAAAAAGAAAAATGTTGTTGTTGTCAACACCTAAAAAAGGCAAAAGTATAATTTCCTTGATCACAGAATGCTGTGTGAAAATGTGACACTACAGGGGACATCTCGGTTACAACATGGGTTACAATGTACACACTGTTCATCATTTAACAGAAGGAAGGTCTCACAAAGATTCTGTCTTGTGTCTTGGACATTTTTGCTGTGTTTTAGACCTAACAAAGGGTTGGACTTTAGACATAAACATTAACCCGTCTAGTTCTTGAATATCATCTCCAGGAGCATTTGGGGTAAATTAAGAAACATGGTTGACGGCTCAGTTGATAGTTTTAATAAATTCACCTGTTATATATGAGGTCTGTGGTTGATTCTTGTAGCCTCCAATATAACAAAGCAGAAAAATAACTCTCAGACACAAAAGTGTTAATGATCAATTGGATTTTTGGCTTGCTTGCTACACAATTGTTTAAGCCTGATAAAAGAAAAGCACGCTGTAGGACGCACTGCTTTTCAACCAACAAACTTCCAGGTTCCATATCAAAACCCAGGCATCTGCATCTTCCCTCAGCCTTGCAGCCCTACTTTCTTACTGGCAGTGCATCGATCTCCTGAGCCCAGCAGCCAGCATCAATTACTAGTCATCTCTGTCTCTGCCATCGCAGCCTTGATACGCTAACAGTCACTTTAATGTGGAGTGTCTCACAGTACATGCCTGACCATCTGCACCCTGTGATGGCCCGGAGCCATTTCTGCCACCGCATCCCCTTGCCTGTCTTTTCATCTTCTCCATACTCTTCTTCCATGCCCACTCCAAGTCCAACTATCCACTGTTCCAGCTCCTCTCCCCCTCTTTCTCCTGCTTCCCAGACTCTCTTGACATGAAGGCTGCAGCTCAGTGAAGCTGCCATCTCCTCCCCTCATCACCCCCCGATGTTGCGTCTGCAGGAAATGATGATGTATGGCCTTGTGCGGACTGTCTCCATTTAGACCTCTAGTGTTTCAAGAAATATATATAAATATACATATATTTTATTATGTGCATCTAGAAATGATCGATCTTTTATTGTTGTTATTGTTTTATTGTTATTATCATCAAAGTAGCTTCTAGTCCTTTTCACAGTGTAGTCATCTTTTCCTCCGCACTGTTAGACAGCTGTTTTCCTGTTGTTGTTTTCTAAATTCCATTATCTCTGTGCATTGTCTTTTGCCCGCAGCCCCCTGTTCAGCCAATACATTCTTCTGCCACAGCAACATGTGTATTAACAACTCCTTGGTGTGCAATGGGGTTCAGAACTGTGTCTACCCATGGGATGAAAACCACTGCAAAGGTGATTGTCTTCTTTCTCCCAGCTATTCACAACTGAGTTTATTATGGTTAATTTATTTGTGCAGGACTTTCAGGGTTGGTATTCTGTTTTTGTTTTTGTACATAATAATTACATGTTCTTATTTTCATTAGCATCTTTATTTTTCTTATTCTCCCCCCTCCAGAGAAGGGGCCTAAGGGGCTTTTTCATCAGATCACTAAGACCCATGGCACTGTCATTGGTGTGTCATCAGGCATAGTTCTGGTTCTTCTTATCATCTCCATCCTGGTCCAGATGAAGCAGCCAAGGAAAAAGGTAACTCGTCCTTTGTACTTGGCCTAGCCAGAGAAGAAGGGACACATAATTGAAAGTGATGCGGGCACATGTGTATTTCGTTGATAATCCATCAATAATCAATATATAGCACCAAAATTTAAGAAATGCAAGATATGTGCAACATACAGGCTGTCTTAAAAGCTTGTTTGTGGATGGAAATTGCCTTTCACCACTTTCCTCCCACCACCTTTTTAAACTTTAAATCTTAAAGCCCCTGAAAACTTGATTTCACATCAAAAGTATTAAGTAATGTGACACTCACAGTAAGAAAATCACCAACAAAAACACAAATAAAGAAGTTTGGCAAATACTGAGGACCCCCTCACGCATAGTAAGAAGCTGAGAAAATAGGTTTTCAGGGCCTTTAAAGTGTTCAGTTTTTTAAGAGTGTTGTCTTGACATACTGTATACTCATGTAGGTGTGAAATTTAACTCTCTGAATTGATCTTTTTTTTTTTAAGGTTGTAGCCCGCCGGCCTGGAGTTTTCAACAAATCAGGCTTCCAGGAGGTCTTCGACCCGCCCCACTACGAGCTATTCTCTCTACGTGACAAGGAGATATCGTCAGATTTAGCCGACCTGTCTGAGGAAATGGACAGTTTTCACAAGCTGCGGCGTTCCTCCACCATGTCCCGTTGTGTCCACGAGCATCACTGCGGCTCACAAGCCTCAGTGGCAACTGCCGGCGGCAGTATGAAACACAGCCGCACCACCTTGAGCTCCATGGAGCTGTCCTACCATAACGACTTCTCCAAGCCACCACCCATGAAGACTTTTAACTCCACGGCCAGCTACAAGAAGAGCTGCTACGGCTACAAGCAGCATTCACAGACTCATGACTGCGACCAGCAGGTCATTGAGGACCGCGTCACAGAGGAAATACCATGTGAGATTTATGGGCGTGGTGGAGGAGGGGCCACAGGTGGAGGAGCAATGGGAGGAGGCGGAGCTTCAGGGATTGCAGGAGGAGGGATTGGAGGAGCAGTGGGAATAACAGGAGGAGTGGCGATGGCAGGGGGAATGGGTATGGCGGGGCCTAGTGGCATTGCTGGAGGTATCGGTGGTGGGATGACAGGAGCCTGCGGAACCCTGAGTATCCGCGGCAACAGCGCTCGTAACAGTACCAGCATGGTTGACCCACAACAGCGTTCCATGTCCATGGACTTCTAGATGGTGAAAGGAGGAAGAAAAGGAGAAAGGGAGTGCAGAAAGAGCTGGTATTTCACTCACTGACAGAAGAGAAGGAAGAAGAGAAGACAGGAGAGTTACAATAATTTTCAATTGATCATTCCTCTCTGCTTTTGCTTTCAAAGCAGCGGTTAACTCTTACGGATCTTTGTCTCAAAGTCTTGTCTGAAAGTTTGGGAAATTAACAGACAAGGAATAAAAAGAGGAAAGAAACAGGAAACTTGATTCTATTCTTCAGGATTCTAATGGATTTTGAGGGAGGATGGAGACATCATGTCTCTCCTCCAGTCTTATACTCATTTAATCTCTCCTTTTCATAAGCCACACATAAGAAGAGAGTTCTCGCATGCAGACCCAGACTCTGGCAGCCTAGAAGACCAGGTAACCGGTCAGAAACAGACAGAGAATGACAAAGACACGTCCTAGACTGAGTTTTTACATGTATTCATCTGCCATGCACAGATATATGATATATAGTGCGTCTTCTAATAATTTGAGTCTTTATTTTTGTCAGTGTACTGTACTGTTAAAACCAGTATATATCCAGCCTCATGATGATGCTTGGCTTTTAACTCTTTAATCTTTTTCAAATGTTGCTGAGATGCTTTTATGAAGATGACTTACTGTATCCATGACACGTGGTGTTGATGATGATGAGGATGAAGTGTTGATGAAGTTGCTGTTGTTGATGATCAGAAATATGATGCTGATGACAATGATGTGATATTACTATAATAATTATGTAGTTTTCGTGGTTACCTCGCACATACACAGAGGTACAGGTTCAGTTTCTCCTCAGGAAGAGCACATGAAGAGACTGTCTTATTTTGATAAGAAATTGGGTGAAAAAAGTCTATTTCTGCTTTATAGCCCATGGGCATTCAGGCTATGAGTAATCATTTATGGGATATGAAAAGTTTGGTTTCAAGACCTGGACTGAATCGAAAAAGCATCCATCCTACTTCTAAACCCTCCCCCTCTTACCAGGAGAAAAAAGTAATTTTTCAGTTTCCCCATGAACTGACTGTGTAACACAAGCACAACCTGTTTCCCTAAAGAGACAGACATGTAGCCTATATGGTTCTCATTTATGATTTTAACCACTGATTGTATAATTTCATTCTGTTGAATTAAATGAGAGCGTACTCACCTCCCTGTGTGAGCTTTTTTTTTTCAACATGACCAAGAAAGATGAAAATGGCACCGCCCACAGGCTGGAGATGTTGCAACAAGGTAAGACACACACTAATAATTAAAAAAAAACAGCCTAGGCAAGGTGTTTGGCTTTGCTGAGATAAATATTTACATGCAATAATGCTTTAAGCATAATTAATTTGCTGCATAATTAATTGTGAGAACCATAAGATGTAGTTTCGGGTTGAATATACAGGAATTAAGGCTAATTAATTCCAACTGTTGTGATATGATCAGTTCGGCTTAAAATATTACTAAACAAAATGCATAAAGATAGTATATAAACACGTTTAATGAATCTCTGAATAATGAATTTCACTCGCTCTCATAGGCCCACATCTTACACTCACGCTTTCCCTTGCTGTCATGATGCATTTGTCCTGTCTGATGCTCAAGGCACCCTTTTAAAATATATTTCCTTCAGATACTCATGGCCACATGCATTAGGCTGTGGTGATGTGGTCCTCTATGACATAAATGCATGTAGTCATGGCAGCATTAAGGTAGTGCAGACGTATGATAATATATGCTGATATGATTGTCAGATGCTGCTGAGCAGCAGACGTTACTGGTTTCTCGTAAGTCTCAGAAATCACTTATAATTAAAATAACTGAGCATTACACCAACAAACAATTTGAATTGTTGAATCCACACAGTTATTCATTACTCAATAACTACTCACGCCTGTTAGAACTATGGTATTATTTATGTGAACAAGTGACACAATTAGCTGTAAATTTCATAATAACATACAGTAGGATTTATTTGCACTTAAAACATTATCATTGCTGTGTATTTTTACAGAAACTACCATCACAGAGAAACACATGAACATCTCTCAGAGCCTCTGCAGTAGAAAATGCAGCCCCATCTGTAGACATCTATGTTTTATCTGCAGATAGAAACCTACATGAAGAGCCAAACAACAGTTTGTAAATGAAGCACTGTTTTTCTACACAGTGTGACAGTTGATATGTACAACAATATTTGGATGAGTCAGGTAGATAATGATTGTTAGGTTGAATGTAAATACATTCCCAAGAGTCAATACATGACAATATCTGATAAAGAAGACGTGAGCGCTCCTTTAAAGATATAAAACATTTTAAAATTATGGACATTATCACAAAATGTAGTTTTGTGAAGGCAGAACACGAGCTCATGAGATATTAACAGTTGCTTTGTGTCAAGTATAATATAGATATCTTTTGTCAAATGAATATTATTCTTAATTGAAGAAGTAGGACATGCAAGTCACTCTACTAGTTTGAATACATTAAATTCAAAATGTTTTTACTCCATAAAACTTCATGGTAAAAGCATGTAATGAGCAATACACTGAATTGGGGTATAATGTTTTAAAAAGTTCAAATATGTAAATTGCAATATCTACATTCTTAATCCGGTCAAGCTAACATATGAATAAACAGCTTATCATAATATGATTTTATACTGATACAGATCAGTTATCAATTTGAATTTCATTGAGATGCAGCTATCAAAACAAATGACTCACTGCATTTT
This sequence comes from Micropterus dolomieu, assembly GCF_021292245.1. Lineage (NCBI taxonomy): Eukaryota > Metazoa > Chordata > Actinopteri > Centrarchiformes > Centrarchidae > Micropterus > Micropterus dolomieu. The sequence goes on along the minus strand of NC_060169.1, from coordinate 32,241,247 downwards.
ATAATAAATCAAAAAAGAGGGGGAGACATTAACACACACGCACAAACCGAAGCAGGTGCACAGAGCACACCTGAGGCATACTAAATTTAACGGCTGTTTAGCACATGAAACAAAACAACCACACAAAAAGATATCACAGGATCCACCTTAACCAATTTTCAGTGCCCATGCAGGCAGATGAATTGTTTGAACACACCACATGTCGTAAAGGTAGTGCATCCAGCTTATGTTATTGAAATGATGAAGAGATTAGGCTACATAATTGCAGTGGTGGAATATGACTTAGCCCGTATACTCAAGTACTGTTCTTAAGTATAATTTTGATCTCTCAGAAGGACAGAAAGGAGGTGTTGAAAGGAAACTGGATAAATTGGGAGACACCATTAACAACTGGTGCTGAAAGATTTGGTATGAAGATCAAGCAGCAAAAAACCCAAACACAGAAAGAACCATCAGCCCAGCCCAAGTGCAGAAGACATCAGGAATTAGAAAGACTTGTGAAGGAAAGACAGATGAGAACACAGTAGAAGAAAGCCACTGAGGAGGAAAAGAAAGGGCTCGAGGCACTGCAGGCGGAAATAAAACAATGCATGACAAAGCTTGGAGGACCAGAGTGTTTGAGAATACAATATAAGAAGAAAGAACAGGCAAGGACTGACTTCTACAGGGACCCATACAGGTTCATCAAAAGCCTTTTTGATGAGGAGAGGAGTGGGTTCCTTAGGGCGCCAGTAAAGGAACTGGAGGAATACCTGAGGAACACCTATTACGACACCCAGAGGCAGAAGCCAGTCACACCATAAAGCGGGCAAGAACAGCATCAGCACCAGGGCCCAATGGTATCCTGTGTAAAATGTACAGGAACACCCCGGGTGTTCTGAAGCACCTCTGGAGTTTGCTTTGGGTGGCATGGGAAAAGGTAATTGTGCATAAAGCATGGCGAAGGGCAGGAGGAATAGTAATGCCCAAAGAAAAGGACTCCATTACTCAGTTCAGCCAGATCTGCCTTCTTAATGTGGAGGGAAAGATCTTTTTTGGTGTCATGGCCCAAAGACTCTCAACATTGTTGCTGAGCAATTTCATCACCACGACAGTACAAAAAGCAGGAACATGTGTTTTCTCAGGATGTCTGGAACATGCCAGCATCATCTGACATCAGATTCAGACTGCTAAGAAGAAAACCTCCATGTGGTGTTCCTGGATCTAGCTAACTCCTTTTGATCTGTGCCACATGAGACCCTGTGGGCAGCGTTTGATTTCTTCCAGGTCCCAGAGAGCATCACAAGATTGGTCAAGGCCAATTTCCAGGACCTCCAGTTCTGCGTAACTACAGAGGATAGAGCACCACTGGCCAGCTGCCTTTGGAGAAAGGCAGAATGGCGAGCTGGACCATTTCTCCCCTGGCCTTCACCACGGCAATGGAGCTCATCATTCAAGTATCAAAATGGTTAGTCAGAAGAGAGCGCCTGAACAGTAGACTGCAGCTTCCTCCAATTAGAGTGTATATGGATGATATGACTATAGTAACAACAACAAAAGCATGTACCAAACGCCTATTGGAGGCAAACATCAACTGAGCTTGAATGGAGATATAACCCAGTAAGACCCGCAGTATCGCCACTGAGAAGGGCCGGCTCAACGAAGTAAAGTTCCAAATCCATGGTGAGCCAATACCAACGGTCATGGAGAAACCCATTAAAAGCCTTGGACAATAGTATAACCCAGAGCTTAAAGACACCAAGGAGTTGGAGCAACTAAAACATGACACAATCAGTGGCCTCAAGCAGATTGACAGCACTGCACTCCCCGGGAAGCTGAAACCTGGTGCTTCCAGTTTGGCCTGCTGTCCCAACTCATATGGCCTGTTACCATGTACAAGTTCAGTCTGACTTATGTCATGAGACTGGAGAGACTCGTGAATGCAGAAGTGAGGAAATGGCTGGGTCTACCAAGATGTCTTAGCAGCATAGGGCTCTACAGAAATGGAGCCCTGTCACTGCCCATCTCCAGTCTCATGGAGGGATTCCCGGCCGCTGCAGTTGCTGATGCAAAATCTGCCCTTCAGCACTGGGACATAGAGGGCCATGTCCAACGAGGCAGAGGGGGATTTGGCCTGGGAGAAAAGAAACCCACGTGTCAAAAGGCTTCACAGGCTGAACGCTGGCTGCTGGTGGTGGAGGAAGTGTGCTGCCAGGAAGAAGCTAGCAGGTGTGCCACAGCCTTATCCCAAGCCAGGCAAGGCTGCTGGATGAGGTGAGAGGAGTAAAATCACATGGCTGAGCCACTTAGCTTGGAGTCCAATCTGTTGATGTTCATAACTGCTGATGAGTTGCAATGGTGGCTCTACCTGGTGATCATATCCAGGACCAACGCCAAGCTGCCAAAGTGCTGAATCTTCGGGGATTGTATCACCATGTCCTACTTAATGAATTTAATATAAATCAACTAATGAATTATAGGTTAAGCTACCCAGTAAAATAATAAGAATTAGCCCCACCTTTAGGAGCTGCAACATCAATGCCTCACTAATATAATCCAGTCATCAGAATCAGAAATACTTTATTGATCCCTGAGGGGAAATTCTTGTGTCACAGTTGCAGACATTGCACATCAAGGCATAAAAGAATAGAAATATTAATAGAAGTTGGTAGGTAAAGAAAAATATAAATATAAAAAGTATAAATATAAAATCTAAAGAAAAATATATAAAGGAGTATGGATATGTACAATATTTACATTTTGAACAGAACTGTGATGAACAGTAGTAGTGAATAAATGCAGAAATTGCTGCAGAGAATATTGCACATCGAGTGACACCAGTGACCTCTGTTTCCATAGAGGGGGTTAGTGTGGACATTGTGGAGGACTACAAGTACCTGGGAGTGCACATAATATAATTTAAATGAGTCTGAAATGGGCCATTCTGCATAATGAATACTTTTGAATACTTTTATATTTTATGCTATTCAATATTTATGTATGAGTTCACTTTACTGATATTGTGTGATATGCAGTTTTAAATCAGTATATTATTAAATTAGTGTACAAATATAGTTAAAAATTGTAATTTGTAAATTGTAATTTGTAGATCATGCAGAGTCATGCAGCATATCAGCAGCTTGGAGGCAGCAGCGGGCACACAAATCGTCTAAGCTTTGTTTATGTTCGCGCGAGACACTGTAACTTTCCGGAAACTGAGACACGAGGCGAGGAAAACATTTTCCACCGGCTTCTTTCTCTTTGTCCACCCACCTCCCTGCATCAGCCACATTAACACCATGGCGACTGTAGTCGATACAAAACTATACGACCTTCTCGGAGTGTCTCCATCCGCCACTGAAAATGAGCTGAAGAAGGTAATTACACAAGAAAGGCTGAAGAAACTACGACATTAGATTACGTTTCTGTTTCGACTTTCAAAAACTTAAAATTGCTTCAATCAGGAAATGCGTTGCTGTGCACAGCTAGCTAACGTTAGCTGTGCTAACTGTTATCCTGCTAGCAAGCTAACTGGCCTGGATGTTGATGTGACGATGCGGCTCTAACGTTTAATGATTAACGTTATGGGTTCAATGAAGTCCGGTGATTTTTCGATTTTTAGTCAAAATCAGTCAGAAATTGTTTTATATTGTCTTAAACAGTTGACTTCAATAACACAACTCGCACCTAAAGTTGAGTTAACCCAAGTTAGCTTGTGACGTTACGAATCAAGCGATTGACCTCACGTTAGCTTTAGCTCAGGTGTTTGTCGTGTATATTAGCTAGCTCGGCTTGTCGAAGGTTGTAGAAAGAGGTAACGTTAATGATCGTTTGTGCTTCTCAAACGAAACGGACTCAAGGATGGCTGACGGACACACATTGATGTAGTCCGTGTGACAAAATAATCAGAAGAAGCCGCCTTGATGTTTGCATTAAAGTTAGCGTTACAGTAACTTAAGCTAATGATAATGTTTTCGCTAAGTGTCATCTTCAACTGGCATCATTACAGTGGGGCCTGAGTGTTGTTTCACCCCCAGATTAGTCGAGCCAGTTCAACGCTATTCATTGAGTTAAACTGTTAAGATTGAACCCATCCTCTGCCAGCATTGGCTAACGTTAACTAGCTGACTACACATAGCGTGCCGTTTTAGTTAACCATCTCCTTGTGAGCTAGCCTAATTAGGACGCGAGCATTATAGATGTGTGGTGTCCAGTGTATATATATCCAGACAGCTCTGTTTCCATGCTTTAACTTTATTAAACAGGATGGAAACCGCTTGTCACATTTGCTAACTAGAGCGACATCGCAACCTCATCTGTGGCTAGTGTTAGCAAGATATGCTGATTAGCTTACTGGAGTTTCCTTCAACGTTAGTGAATCTATCGTCAGACATTTTGAACTGCCGCTTTTCGACAAAATGGTAATTTCGGGTGAATTGTAGTTAAAAATGTTGAACTACTCTCTCGCCACTCTAGGAGACTGATCGTTAATCAGGAACCCATTGAACACGAGCTTAACGGTGTTTGAAAGCTTAACGCAGTTAACAGGTAGTGTAACATCAGGTTTCGTCTGAGGGGCACGTGTGATTGCGTCAACAGTAAGTTAAAAAAGGTTACTTAATGTGTTGAGTCATGCATGTGCTTGGGTCCAGTAAACAAGGCATGGTTAACGTTAGCTAATACAGCTCCCTGTTTTGTGTTTTCTTAGGCATACCGGAAACTGGCAAAAGAATACCACCCTGACAAGAACCCAAATGCTGGTGACAAGGTAAGACACCTGTGATAGTCTCCTCTGATTTAAATACCGACTGAACTTATTCATTAAAGCCCTGTTTAACAGTGGATAGGTTATGTTCTTTCTGTTTAAATTAAAATGGGGAGCAAAAAAGAATAATTGGTATGGCATTTGGTATGTTGGACCATTGTTGCCTCAACAAAAGGGTTTAAGAACTTGTTTTTTGGAGGGGCAGTTGGAACCAAAGCTTTGTCTTCTCTCTAAAGTTTGCCTTTTTTCATAAGCTGTTTTTACGACATGTGTCCATCAGTGTCCAGTATGGTAAATGTAATGTAAAAATTTCAACTTGCAATTGTTGTGATGGTTGTGCTGCCAGACAGTGTGGAATTAGTGTCCCTTGGGAGACAAATTTCTCCATTAAAGGCTAATTCTAACCTAAAATAGTTAAATAAATACATTAAAGGAGCCACCGTGTGAGGCCAAATGCCGAGTTAATATTCTGGAGAAATCCAATACCATGACAATTACCATGAGCGAACAACGACACAGCAAGCAGTGTAACTAACTAAGCTAAGTTGTGGGACAGGTTGCTAACAAATGCGAAGAGGACCCAGAGAAAGCACACCATCTTCAGACAGCGATACTCACTCCTGCCACGATAGCTAACGTCACAACAACAGCATGTCTTGGAAAACTAGAAATTAAGCTGAAGTCATTAACGTTACCTGACGCACAGATCACAGATAGTGTTTTGTGGCTCAGTCCGAGTGACTTTGTTTCCCATTTACAGAAACTCTGCTGTGTACAAACACTGGATTGTGAGGAGATATTCGCTGCATTTGACAAAGCGTGCATTGGATTAGAATTGCACAGCACCTTGAATGTATATTTCTGATTATATATTGTCACAGTGGTCTAAATTTACAAATTACTGTAAGGTACGAATACTGTTTTATTAAAACCATCAAAAGCTCTCCATAATATTGTTCTTAGCATAAAAGGTTGCATTTTGGGAACATTAAGTTAACAGAAACTTTAAGAATTAAGGCCTCTCTTCCATTATTCCCCATGTGAGGAGTGCCATTTTCTCAGCAGGGATCACATTGTTAGAAAATGGCAACTTCCGGAAAGTAAGCCTAAAGTCAGTATTTGTTAAAGGGAAGAGACTTGAAATTTAGCAAATGAAGCGTGTGCTACTCAGCTCATCCTTTCCAGTGTCAAGGAGATGGACACACAACTCAGATTTGTTTTGTTGAGATAATATCAGAGAGATGCTGATTCAACTGCAGTAATGTCAGTGGTTCCCACATATAGACTTTACTTGGGCAGGCCACTCAGGTATTTTGCAATCAAATTTAGCTTTTTGCAGAATAACCGCAGAGAGACATGTTATCTGGTATTACGTTACAAGATGCGGACACGGTGGATATGTTACAAGCATGGACCAGGTAAAGCAACATTGAACACCGGTGCAGATGTCATTCAGTACCATGTTGGTTTCAATTGCTTTGATAAGCTACGTCATTAACGAGCCTCCTCCACATGCGGCGCACCTGCTGCTGAAAACAGAATAGCGGGTGGAAAAATTCAAGAGTTCTGTCTTTTCAGTGACTTTATAAAATGTACTGCTGATGGAGAAAGTAAGCAGATCAGAAACCTACCGGGAGAGAGAATCAAAGATGCGGGGCAAGCCGGTGTGTGTGTGGGGGGGAAGAGAACTGAAGGGGAAAGGAGCAAATTCAAGTAGCGAGTAAACACTAAAATAAGGCGGAGAAGGTAGAATTAAAGTGGTGAAATAAGAAATAAACTACTAGAAATCAAAATACACCCAAGCTGCCGCCACAGTACACTTGTCTTTTAATTTGTAGTTTTAAATTGTAGTATTTGGAATCCTGTTGAATTGCTTTAGTTTCTGTGTGCTTCCACTGTTGGGACTGTATCTTGTTACATTTTTGTTGTTGTTTTCTTCCCTCTCAAAACATAGTTCAAAGAAATCAGTTTTGCCTATGAGGTGCTGACCAACCCTGAAAAGAAGGAACTTTATGACCGCTATGGAGAACAGGGCTTGCGGGAAGGAGGTGGGGGTGGACCAGGGATGGACGATATCTTCTCACACATTTTTGGCGGTGGCCTCTTTGGATTCATGGGTGGCCAGGGTGGTCGTTCAAGGAATGGAGGTCGGAGGAGAGGAGAGGACATGGTCCATCCACTCAAGTAAGACCAAGCGTGTAGACTCGCATATAGGCTACTTGAGTGAACTGTTTGTACTTCATGTTCAATAATTCTTTTATATTTGGAAGTTGTTAAAATGTCCTTGATGTTCTGAGCAAGCCATTGTTGTACTCTAGCTCTGCTGTATGGTGTCACTGACAGTATCTAAACATCACACTTGTTCTGCAGGGTGTCACTGGATGACCTTTACAATGGAAAAACAACTAAACTACAACTTAGCAAGAATGTACTGTGTAGCACATGTAATGGGTAAGTTGCATATGACTCCAGCATGATGCTGTAGTCAACATTGATGTCTGCTTGACTGTCTAGTTACAGCGTTATGGTTTCGTTAAGCCTGTTACGTTTCCCAAGTTTCTAACAATAAATCTATATCTTGGTGTGTATGTATGCAGGCAGGGAGGCAAGACGGGCGCCGTACAAAAATGTACAACATGTAGGGGGCGTGGCATGCGCGTCATGATCAGGCAGCTGGCCCCAGGGATGGTCCAACAGATGCAGTCTGTGTGCACTGACTGTAATGGCGAAGGTAAGGGGCTCAGTGATCTAAACTGTAATCAGGCATTTCTTGTGTGTTTTATTGTGGCCCCGCCTGCACAGATCCCTCATGTTGTTTTCTCTAACTCGCTCCAGGGGAAGTTATCAGTGAGAAAGACCGCTGTAAAAAATGTGAGGGCAAGAAAGTCGTGAAGGAGGTGAAGATTCTAGAGGTACACGTGGACAAGGGCATGAAGCACGGCCAGAAAATTACCTTTGGAGGGGAGGCTGACCAGGCACCTGGCGTCGAGCCTGGGGATATTGTCCTTGTCCTGCAGGAAAAAGATAATGAGGTAGGTGGGCCTGTCCCCCAATACTGCAGCCATGCTCATGTTAACCTGCCCTCACATGACACTAATAGGGAGGAAAATATCCTTTACGACAAAGTTTTGCTTATTTCACGGTTTTCTGTGGCAGTTACTGATTATTTCATGACTGTAAAAAGATGACTTCAGTTCCAAGCCAACTTCTCTCACCTGGTCACAACTTCCTGTTATAGTGTTAATTTCAGTTTATATTCTTTTGTGGGCCTTCACTGTCATAGTAAAAGCCAAATTGAAGTAGGTCACAAACACCGTACTATCTGCATGCGTCTTTAGCTTTGCTTTGTCCCTTTCGATGCATTGTGCTCGGGCTTGGTGTAATTTTTTTAAATTTATTCTTTCCTTAATGATATTTAAATGAATGCATGCATGACCTGTCTGATTTAGATGGCAAGAAAAACCTTAATTAGTGTAATATCCTACCTTGGTCCGAATACTGAGTGGAATGTAACCGTTTTGTGTGACAGATGAATAAATAGAAAAATAACACTGTCAGAAAGATGTCAGATTGTTTCACACTGGGAAGCAGTTACAGGAGAGTTTTCAGTCTGTGCACTTGTCATGCGTGGATGTTGATTCAGGTAAGCTAGCCTAGGACAATAAAGCAGATAGGCGACCTGGCCATTGTGTTTTTTTTCTTTATTCCATCCTTCCCAGGGCAAATTGATAGTTTCTTTATCTGCAGTGCTTAGAGGAATGATAAAGTAGTACAATGGCCAATTGGTTTTGAGTCTGATAGCCCAAATGCATACTGGTTTTCCACTCATACTTGAGTGAGCAAATTAAGTGATATACAATTTCTGCGACAGGGTTACAGAGTTGAATGAGCTGTTTGCACAGTGCTGTGTTGTCAGAGCTGGCCATTGTACAACGACGTGGAATTATGGGAACGGACACCTGCCGTGATGAATACTGGCCAACGTATAATAACCAAATTCTTTTGATTTAAAATGTAATATAATGTCCGAATATTTTAGTGGATGGCTGGCTACAGCAAAACGGATAATATTGTATGTTATTCCTTTGTTCTGTAAATAAACAAAGTTTGCAAACAAAATCAATATTTTTAACTATCTCTTTTCTCTCAATTTCCAGACATTCAGGCGAGATGGCAACGACCTGTTCATGAACCACAAGATTGGGCTGGTGGAGGCGCTGTGCGGCTTCCAGTTTATGCTGAAGCACTTAGACGGAAGACAGATTGTTGTGAAGTACCCAGCTGGCAAAGTCATTGAACCAGGTTAACTCTCTTGATACTACATCTGTTTCTCTTCTCTACTTTTAACATTTCAGCAATCAGATTTATCTTGAACACGTTGTATACTAATGAGGTAAAAGCTCTGATGGCGTTGTTGCAGGACAAAGGACGTGTTACATTAACATGTCCTCACACCTGAGCAGGCGTCCTGACAAGGCTGTGTGCTCTGTCGCCTAAAAGTTTGTGCAGAGAACGTTGTCTCTGTGCATCACTAGAAAGGCGTCATGAGTGGTTAGCTTTTACTCACACTGTGAATATTTAATGACACTGTGCACATTTTGTAACCTTTCAACGCAAGTAAAATAATAACAGACTGGGTTCCTGCTGAGTGCTAACAACAACAACAACAAGGAGGCACATTAAGAAGGTACTTAGCAGCTCCTGTGATGCTGGATAAGGCTGCCAGAGACATGGACACATCAACAGTAATTGATAAACGAGGGGAGATAAGGCTCATAAACATCCTCTGTCAGAGTTTTGACAAAAGTTACGAGTCAGACGTGTTCCTCTTAGGCTTCTATTGTCCATTCACAGTTTACATATACACTAAAAGTTTATTTGTACCTTTTTCAGGCTCGGTCCGTGTGGTGCGAGGCGAGGGCATGCCACAGTACCGAAACCCCTTCGAGAAGGGAGATCTGTATATAAAGTTTGACGTCCAGTTCCCCGACAACAACTGGATCAGCCCAGAGAAACTTGTGGTATGACATGTTACTCCTTTGATTATTAACCGTCTATCATCTTCTGGTGTTATTTGGCTCATTACAGTGAACGTGAAAACATTCAGAACAGCTATTGGCCCAAAGTAGTACCTCATCATACCCAACCAGTGTTGACTGGTCGGGATTGTAATGTTTGTCATGACATGTTAAGTCCGATTAGGAATTTAGACCTTTAAATTCCAGAGTGACTTAGCTGCCTCAACAGCAATAAAATCAGAAACACAAACTAGAGTTAAGATTTTAGGCTCCTCGGTTGGGTTTCTTAGCACATTTATATGGGGGAGAATGTACTTTGAGCAAGTCATTATCAAAATCATCTTATTAGCCCTAGTTTGTGTTTAAAGGTTTGAGATCAGAAATGCTATTGAAGCATCGAGTAACTTAAACAGACTTATTCTTTTTAAAGCTTTGAAGGAAAGTGGTTTGATGTTGGTGTTGGAATAAAAGGACCACGCTATTCTTAATCTGAAATAACCAAAGATTTACATTAAAAGTTTGTCAAACTGCTACAGCTCACCCATAAAGTGTGGCCAGTGTGATGTTAACATGCGTACCCTGGTGGATGTGTGTGTGCTAGCTTTGGTGAAAAACAAGTAATGTAAGTAAGGTGAAAGCAGATGCTTGCTGTGGTTCTCATTTCGTAGCTCTTTTCCTATTTATTAACTATTGATATTGGACCAACAAATATAAAAATTCAGTGTTTCAGCTTCTCGAGTGTAAATATTTTCTGGCTTTCTAAGTCATCTGTGATTGGAAACAGAATATATTTGGACAGTTTGTTGTACAAAGCAAGATGTAGCCGTGGGAACGGGAATTTCAGCCGTTTGCTGAAATTCTTTAGACTAAATGATTAATGAAGAAAATAGTCTGTAGATTAAAAGATGATGAAGAGCTATTAGTTGAAGCCATATTACAAATTACTTTAAGGGAAATCTTTTTTTATTTATTTTTTTTTGTCATACAAATTTTTTTTATTTCAGTTGGATTTCAAATGATAAATTGATGTTACATGCCTTCAATTAAAGGCATGTAACATCAATTTATCGGTACTGTATAGAAATGTGTAATTGTGTTACACAGCTAAGATCAACTAAAGCGAATAAACACACATGTTCCTTTCAGTATCTTTAATGAGAAAGCTTAGTCCTCTGCAAGTAAGAATTTGCAGATATTTATACCAGCAACTCCCTTCAGGGATTAGAGCTTTCTCTCCATAAATGGGTGACTTATTGAGCACTTACTTTCACACAGTAACACAGAGCTGATTTTGGTTCCCCAATAACGGCTAAGTTCCTCTTGTAGCACACTACTGGGTGGTTAGGAAACATGAAGCTATCTGATAAAGCTGGATGATGATGAATGTTTTCCATGTGCAGGAGCTGGAGGACATGCTGCCCTCCCGATCAGAGCCGCCCATCATCACCGGAGACACAGAGGAGGTTGACCTGCAGGATTATGATGTCAGCCAGAGCTCGACATCGGGTAGCCGCAGAGAGGCCTACAACGACAGCTCCGACGAAGAGGGCGGCCACCACGGGCCAGGGGTACAGTGTGCCCACCAGTAATCATGCGCTCACACACACACACACACACGCAACCCACGCTGTACTTGGGGAGAAAATGTACAAGTTGCAGAGTGAACAAGGAGGCAGGTCAGACTTAAAAGGCTTGGTAGTTCCTCAGACACAGTTCAAAAAGACATTGAGTCATGGCACCTGGAGTTGTTGAAAAACTGTAATATTGTGCTGGGCTTATTTTGGTCTATGTCTGAGGAACTCGCACCGGGGCAGCCAAAGACCGCACCTGAAACAGATTTAGACACTTAAAAGAAGAATTTCAGGTAGAAGTCACAAAGTATTTAAGATGTATCAAAACAAATGGTTGCCCCAATGAATGTCATGTTAGGATGACGATCTGGTGTTCAAGGTGAAGCCCTCACCCCTCTACTCCTGTCTCCCCTGTAAAAGTCCGTTCCCCTCTGCTAATAGGAGATCAGTCGAAGAAAGGAATGTTTCTTGTTTGCCGAGTGTGTGACATGCATTTTGTTTTCATAGTATTTACAATGATTAATTTAAAAACTAACCAATGTGCATACACAGACAAAGCAGCTGAGCAATGTGACATGCAGATCCTTGGACTCATGTATTCATGGATTCTTTCACTCAGCGCCATTTGTAGGATTTGTTTCTGATTTTTACAGCTTTATTCTCTTTTGTAGGTTTTTACTTGTTGTTTTTTTTTTTTTTTTTTTTTTTTCCTTTCTATATATTTTAATTGAAACTGAAAATTGGTTATTGTGTATATCATTGAACTGGTTGTTGGTAAGCTTCATCAGCTGCTGTATTCAAAGCTGTGTGATTTTTAAAAAAGAAAAATGACAAGTGAAATGACAAACGTATAGCCTGTATCCGTGCTGCGACCACGTGCATGTAAAAAGCTTTGGTTCCTGCACTTATCAAACATCAAGTGAAGCAGCACACTTCTTAAGAAAATGTCTATGAAGTTGTTGAATAAATTGTTGAAATATCACATGCTGTGTGTCTTGCCTTGTTTTCTTCCTTCTCAATAATTGCAACAAAAACATTAAAACACCCGTAGTGTTTGTATGTAGCTAAGCAGATGTCTTAGCTGCTTGAAGGGGTCGGGGGGGAGTATCAGCTGTTTCTTTCCAGAAACAATGTGTCAGTGACTAGAACAAATCCACAGATACTGTCGGTGTTGTGTGCCAACTACTTTCAATAACTGTTGATAGCAGATGCCACAAGACCAAAATGGCTTGATGCTCATTTTAGATCTAGCCTTCCTAAAAAAACTTTCCATCATCAGTCATGTCATGTGAATGACATCACACTGCCCTCAATGCAGCCTGACTAAATGAAGACAAACAATATGCTGTAATGGCCTCTGCTGAATTGTTGAGTGATGATCACAGTTGCAGTTTCTTCTTTGACTACATTGTAAGTTGTTTCATTTCGATAGACTATGGGTGTTTCTGTTTCTTTATCTACATTAAACTTGCGTAGATTGAAAGAGCAACAAATATTTTCCACCTACCTGTAATGCTGGTTTTAATTGCCCAGGTAGTTTTGGTAACTGACCCTCATTTTTAGGCAAGAGTACACCGATCAGCTGAGGCTTTTGGTTGCAACATTTTAATAGTTCTTCAAAAAAATGGGGAAGAAATGGTACCAAACGGTGGCAAGAAAACATGACTAGGGAGCTTGCTAGCTTAAGAGGCAGCAGACAACACCACTGTCATGAAAAGTCAAATAATGAAATATGAAAAGTGGCATAAAATACAAGGGGAAAATGCTATTATGAAATAAAATTTAAGTCCATAAAACTTGCGATAATAAGGATGAAAGGACATTTTAGAGCAACATGAGATACTGCATTTATATAATTTCTTACATTTTGTCAAGTTTTTGTTTCATTTAAATATTTTCCACAATTTATTCATGCGATTATTTATCTCATAACTGTATAATACTGATCCCTTGGAGCTGCATCCACTTAAACCAGAAACGTAAACGTCCAAAAGTTTGCACTGACACGACACTACTTTTAGCGTTAGGATGTTTGTGAATACGGCCCCTGGATTCCTTCGCCTTGTGTCCATTTACGATATTTTTATTTACATCTTTTTTTATTCAATCTTGTCTGTTTAGTTTTGGTGTCTCATTCAGCTGTAGTGTGCAGACATGGCCACAGGGAGGTAGTGCTGTCTCCAAATAATCTGCCTCCCAAGAAGAGGGACCGGGTTTCCACTTAACCGAAGGAGCTTCTGCATGTATTTATCATGCAGAGGAACTGTGACACATCACATATTTGACAACAAAGTGCAGCATTTTCAGAGTTATTCAAATTAGTTTCAGGGTTCAGTGATGTTTGTATTTAGTCCATAACTTAAATGCCAACAGGCAGAAATTATAGCGAGTCTTTTTCACACCCTACCTAAGTCAACGTTTTGGTTTTCATGACACCTCTAATTCATGTTACCAGTATCTAGGCCAAACGTGAACTTAATTTACCTTTTAAATTTCAATCTTACAAGTTCCCATCTCATTACAACCTCTTTTCATCGGCAATGTAAAACGCTGTGCTCAGATGTCGTCTGTCCCTTAGGTAGCGCGGTCATCAGCTAACGTCAACACCAATTAATTTTACTATTACGTCATTGACACATGTGACTATTCATAATGTGCTATTTCAGAAATCGTAGCATCGGCGCCGTGGCTTAGTTGGTTAAAGCGCCTGTCTAGTAAACAGGAGATCCTGGGTTCGAATCCCAGCGGTGCCTTTTACTGAATGTCTCTCCTCTTTCCCGTTAGTTATTAAACACTAATTTAATCTTTCTCTTATTAAAGGTGATACACTGACGTTATTTCCTCCCTCTAGAAACAGTTCCCGTGGCGTGGCTGGTGTGAAAACGCAGACATTTCACGTAAAAGTACTTTGGCGGAGACATCTGCAGTACACTCTTCTGACCACATGGGGCGGCAGTGAAACGGCCTACTGAGCCAAGAATCCGTCAGGCTACAATGGAGGGACTGGGTGAAGAAAATCACGAAGAGACCGTATATTGGATCTACTCTTCATTTCAGCAAGCAAACGCAGTTTATGGTGTCACCTATACTTCAGGACGGTGTCTACAGATTATATCCACCTGTCTGTTACATTCAATTCGGGAGTGAAGAGGGAAGAAGACCTAAAAACAAGGAATAGTATGGACCACTTTGTCCTGTTAGATGCGGCAAGCCGAACACAGACTGGATCACAGTTAGAGCGGAAGTTAGACGGTGTGTTCTTCAAAATAAGACCCGCAAAACACGATGTCTTTTAGGTTTTAAACGCACATCTTGCACCACCACCATACACCATGCATGTTTGTTTTATATCCTAAAGCTAGAAAGACCAAATCATAACTGAGGTACTTAACTTTTAAAACTGTAAAGCCATCATTTGGGAAGAGTGTTAGCCTT
>NC_060169.1:32192613-32226379 GCF_021292245.1 Micropterus dolomieu | reverse complement strand
ACTGTCATGAAAAGTCAAATAATGAAATATGAAAAGTGGCATAAAATACAAGGGGAAAATGCTATTATGAAATAAAATTTAAGTCCATAAAACTTGCGATAATAAGGATGAAAGGACATTTTAGAGCAACATGAGATACTGCATTTATATAATTTCTTACATTTTGTCAAGTTTTTGTTTCATTTAAATATTTTCCACAATTTATTCATGCGATTATTTATCTCATAACTGTATAATACTGATCCCTTGGAGCTGCATCCACTTAAACCAGAAACGTAAACGTCCAAAAGTTTGCACTGACACGACACTACTTTTAGCGTTAGGATGTTTGTGAATACGGCCCCTGGATTCCTTCGCCTTGTGTCCATTTACGATATTTTTATTTACATCTTTTTTTATTCAATCTTGTCTGTTTAGTTTTGGTGTCTCATTCAGCTGTAGTGTGCAGACATGGCCACAGGGAGGTAGTGCTGTCTCCAAATAATCTGCCTCCCAAGAAGAGGGACCGGGTTTCCACTTAACCGAAGGAGCTTCTGCATGTATTTATCATGCAGAGGAACTGTGACACATCACATATTTGACAACAAAGTGCAGCATTTTCAGAGTTATTCAAATTAGTTTCAGGGTTCAGTGATGTTTGTATTTAGTCCATAACTTAAATGCCAACAGGCAGAAATTATAGCGAGTCTTTTTCACACCCTACCTAAGTCAACGTTTTGGTTTTCATGACACCTCTAATTCATGTTACCAGTATCTAGGCCAAACGTGAACTTAATTTACCTTTTAAATTTCAATCTTACAAGTTCCCATCTCATTACAACCTCTTTTCATCGGCAATGTAAAACGCTGTGCTCAGATGTCGTCTGTCCCTTAGGTAGCGCGGTCATCAGCTAACGTCAACACCAATTAATTTTACTATTACGTCATTGACACATGTGACTATTCATAATGTGCTATTTCAGAAATCGTAGCATCGGCGCCGTGGCTTAGTTGGTTAAAGCGCCTGTCTAGTAAACAGGAGATCCTGGGTTCGAATCCCAGCGGTGCCTTTTACTGAATGTCTCTCCTCTTTCCCGTTAGTTATTAAACACTAATTTAATCTTTCTCTTATTAAAGGTGATACACTGACGTTATTTCCTCCCTCTAGAAACAGTTCCCGTGGCGTGGCTGGTGTGAAAACGCAGACATTTCACGTAAAAGTACTTTGGCGGAGACATCTGCAGTACACTCTTCTGACCACATGGGGCGGCAGTGAAACGGCCTACTGAGCCAAGAATCCGTCAGGCTACAATGGAGGGACTGGGTGAAGAAAATCACGAAGAGACCGTATATTGGATCTACTCTTCATTTCAGCAAGCAAACGCAGTTTATGGTGTCACCTATACTTCAGGACGGTGTCTACAGATTATATCCACCTGTCTGTTACATTCAATTCGGGAGTGAAGAGGGAAGAAGACCTAAAAACAAGGAATAGTATGGACCACTTTGTCCTGTTAGATGCGGCAAGCCGAACACAGACTGGATCACAGTTAGAGCGGAAGTTAGACGGTGTGTTCTTCAAAATAAGACCCGCAAAACACGATGTCTTTTAGGTTTTAAACGCACATCTTGCACCACCACCATACACCATGCATGTTTGTTTTATATCCTAAAGCTAGAAAGACCAAATCATAACTGAGGTACTTAACTTTTAAAACTGTAAAGCCATCATTTGGGAAGAGTGTTAGCCTTCGTCAAAGTCTGTCGTTGACATACATTAAGACAGGAGTTTTCTAAGACTTAGATTTCGGGCCTCCCCTCAGTCAAAGCTTGGAAAACAGTGCTTTAGTTTACTTGGTAGGTTTCGCTCAATTCCTGGATGCCTATGGATTTGTGATTATATTATTTGCTCCCATAGACACTCAACATTTGAGCCAAAATAGCCTAACATTGATGTTTGGCATAACTCAGCACTACACCAAATAGTTACAAAAAAGATCTGTCCTAAGGCATTTATTAGTTTCTGACTATGATGGGGGGGCAGTTCTCAAAAACTACTGTATCTCTGAACTCTCACACATGTAGGCTATTCTATGTGATCTAATTTTGATAACTAATCAATAAGTAATGTAATTGTAGATGTAGAATGTAATATTGTTTCACTTCCATTCACTGAGCCTCCCC
This sequence comes from Micropterus dolomieu, assembly GCF_021292245.1. Lineage (NCBI taxonomy): Eukaryota > Metazoa > Chordata > Actinopteri > Centrarchiformes > Centrarchidae > Micropterus > Micropterus dolomieu. The sequence goes on along the minus strand of NC_060169.1, from coordinate 32,224,216 downwards.
TGATACTGTTTGGAGCCCCCCTGCGAAGGCCTGCCTCACACCTAGAAAACCCCTACATTAAAACATTCTTCTATTTCATTTAATTTAATTTTACACTTTATCAATTAGGCTTTTTGGTCATATGTTTTATTTCTGGTGCTATTCTTATTTGTTTTTTAGAAGAAGATAACCTTTGAGTACATAAGTTGTAGTCAGTTTGTGTATATTTACCCTAGTATGCTACCCATTACAACAAATATCACCTGGTTTTGGGTTTCCAACAAGTATGTCCTGTAATTTCTGTTGTTGCTCATGCTGAAAATACAAGTTAATAATGATTAGACGCGGCTTTTATTTTGAAGACAATGACCGGACATCGTGTGAATATCTGGGGAGAACTTGACCCTAGTGTCTTGGCTCGCTGCAAAGGACACAATGCTTTTCCTCAGCGGTGACGTTTTGGCTTGCACCGTGTATGGTCTGAGCTGAAAACAGATGTGGACGCCTTGCTGGGGGACACACATGTCGAGCAAACCGCGGAAGTCGTGTCCGAGATAATAGCAGAAGTCCCCGCCGGACCATGGGACTGACGGAGCTGCTTCTCGGACTGCTGTGGCTCCGCTCCGCTCTGCTCTGCGCAGGTGAGACTAACAACAATGTAGGCTATCTACACTGCCCTGATGTTTAGTAAGCTGTGCACATATAATTGGATCTATCTGTGTTGTTAATCCTACTCGGGTGAGGGTGGGTGTTAGGGTGGTGGTTGAACGCAAGACACTCAAGTTATCAAGGATATTCAGTGCATAGATTTGATATGTTGGTGGTTGTTTTACCTGTTTATGCGCAGTGGAGGTCTCGCACTTTACAAAGCTTCTTATATGACTGTCTGTCACAGCAGAGCACTCCGATAAAACCTGATGTTCACACCCGAACAGGAGCGGATGCTGTTCTGCTTTGTGCTCTCCCCTGTGCCTCTCTGACAAAGTGATGTGAAAGATGAAGACCAAGTGTTTTCATTGTTGTGATCGCACAGAGTGAGAAGACGAGACGGTCATTCGAATCTATTCGATACCTGCGAGGTTATTGATCTGTGGCGAGTAAATGATCAGGGTTAGTGTGGAAACATGGATGCTCTTTCACAAAAAAAAAAAAAAAAAAATGATGCTGCTATCAGCATTACATCACTGCTTCTCTGCAGCCAGTCAATCCCTTTTTCCCCCTCCCCCTCTCTCTCTGTCTCTCTCTCTCTCTCTGTTATCATACCCTGCACTTTATTGGCATGAAATGAAAGGAGAAGGCTGCCAAAACAACACACACACACACACACACTTTGGAAATCTGAAACAGTTTGACCTGTGTTGTGTGTGTGTGTGTGTGTGTGTGTGTGTGTGTGTGTGTGTGTGTGAGAGAGAGAGAGAGAAAGACAGACAGGAGGGAAAAAGATCTTAAGAAAAAGCTTTCACACACACACACCATTAAACACACACTACCCTAAACACATGCCAGTACTTGTTCACCCCCAGTCAGTGTTAAAAACATGCACGTCTTTTTTGTCCAGGTGCTACGTGTAAAAAGTAGGCCCTATCTGTTTCACAAGGACTCACAAGTTTTTCTTATATTCTTTCAACAACCCACCAACTCTTGTAAAATGAATTAAAGTGTTGTTGTTTTTTAAAAAGGAACATTCCTACAGTGTTGCGAGTCCTCGTGAAACAGATAGGACTTGTTGACCTGGCACCTTTTCGCGCACACACACACACACACACACAATTGTAACCAGCCGTAGAGCTTTACAGCTGCGGAAACTGTGTCAGTAGTTGTGTGATGTATCTGGGCACATTTACTCAATGAGTACGATTTTGCGGTTCATGTTACTTCCTACTTCCTACTATCCTAACTATTCCATACTAACAGCTATACCGAATTGAATATTTACTGTTTACTTTTCAGTTCAAGATTTTACCTAAAGAAACAAAAACATGATTATAAAATATAAATCTTTGTTTAAACCAGTGGTTTCCAACTTCTTTGGCTTTTGACATCTTTACCTTACTGCTTTGAGATGTCATGAGCTGTCGGCAAGAGCAGTTTCTCTTTGGAAAAACTACTTAGGCAGTGATGCATTAGTGTTAACGATCTAACAATGTGATACTAATATATCATTCACAGGGACGTTTTCTCTGCAGTATGAGTACTTTTACTTTTATATAATACTTTAGGTACAGTTTGTTGATAATATTTCTGTACTTACTTAAGTGGGGTTTTGAATGCAGTCCAACGAATGAGTTCATCCTTAAGTAAAAGGTCTTATTGTAGTGATTTACTTTTATTAAATCTCTTATGATTATTTTAAATAACCTGTTGGCAGCGTATTGCATTAGGTTTCTGGGTGAACATACTGGAAGATGAAAACATCATGAGAGAAAGGAGGAGAGCATTCAGTTGACAAAAAGGCTAGAGTTGCATCCCGCCTGCAGAACTCAACATGTCTTATAGCTGCAGTGCATTATGGTCTGTTGAGGCTGCTATAAATAGAGAAACTAGTGTTTCATTTTCTCTACAGTAACTGTTGCTGAGATCTGACTGAATACATCTCTACATGTCAGCAGCAAACGCTAAAATGATTTAAATATGTGCATAGGTTTAGCAGAAACCTAAACACAGTAGCTCAACCAATACAAAGCTCCGCTTTGCTTCTGGTGCTACGTATAAACAAGAAGATGTAACTGAACACTGGTCCACTCAACTTTTCAGAATATCCTGAAGATTTGCTCTGTGCTGACCTGTCCAGCCGGCCACCATCATGCTATTTTGGCAACCTTTGAGTTTGAAGGCAGAGTGAACTGAAATAGCAGTCACAAAGTAGGTTCACTAAATGTATTTATGAGCAGAGAAAATGTAATTTAGAACATCTGCTGCAGTGAAAAACTGTGATCAAAAACTCGCTGCACTAAACAGCAACATTGTGCCATCCAGTTTTGTGTGTGTGTGCTAAGCTAGCCATGTCCAGGTAGTCAATATCCATCACTGAGCTCTAAATGATCCGTCCCTTTGCCCTGTTGTTTCACTCTGCTGACTTTACTGATTCATCAAGAAATCCTGAAACAAACACACACACACACACACACACTCAGCAGAACTGAGCAGAGTTTCTGCTGTGTTGCGCTGTTGGATAATCATTGTTAAATAGTTCAGCTAATGTTCTGTCTCTGTAGTTCTGGTTAAATGAGAGGCTTGTTAGACAGCTTCTTCTTGCATGCGTGCCATTCCTGCTGTGGCATTAAGCAGTAATGAGGTGATTAAACATGGAAGCTTTATATTCTTGTTCTCAATATGAGATCCTTCCTGTTCATGTTACATTAACGTCACAACTGAAGTCAGTGCCTCACTCTCCTCTGGCATCAAGGCTCGCTGTAAGACAAACTCTTTCTTCAGAAGTCAAACCTTGATCCCGATTCCTTTCCCTCGACACAAAACAATAGCACTCGTTGGCTGCTCTCTACACAGAGGACTGTGTCTCCTCCTGGTGCTCCTCTTGGCCACCTCACACTGTGTGTTGTTCCCTGGAGCAATGGTGCGATGGCAGCAGGCGAGGCTGTTGCCTTGGCTGCCAGCTCGACTGCTGCCGCCTCCGTTTTGGCCCCATGTGATCAACACAGAGCTCCCATGAAAGGCACTAAGGTCATTTGTCTTGGCAGGGCGTTGTTTTGAATGTTTCTATGTTAATCAGGGAGAAAAGATCTGAATAACATGTTCTGCACTTTTTTAGATTATAGCAGCGATATGGCGACGTCCCTTATTGTATTAATGCCAAAATATCTGTCAGTCTTCCTTGTTCCAATGTACCAATTTGCCAAGGTCATTATGTGTTTTGTTGGTGACGTGAACGTCTATCAAAGGACTACGAAGACCAACCTCACTAACGTGTTTCTTCCCATCTCCCTCTGTGCCGTTGTCACCCAGCAGGCTGCAGTGAGCGAGTGGAGGTCCATACAGAGAGGAGGGGTGTGATCTACAGTCCCTCCTGGCCTTTAAACTACCCCCCTGGGGTTAACTGTAGCTGGCACATTCAGGGAGGTCAGGGAGAGGTCATTACCATCAGGTAGAATCCCTCTCACCTACAGTATACACATGGCGCTTGTTGTGGACTAAGAACCTGAAATGATCCATGTTCTGCCCTAGTTTCCGTAACTTCGACGTGGCGGAGTCAGGAAGTTGTTCGAGAGACTGGCTTCTGCTGACTCCGACGTGGAGCGGGGAACCAAGGCTGTGTGGCTCCATGCTGCCTCCTCCCTTCATCTCCACCAGGGGGCGTGTTTGGCTGTACTTCCACTCTCAGGCCAACAGCTCCGGGCAGGCGCAGGGCTTCCGCCTCTCCTACATCAGAGGTAAGTTGGGTGAGGGAGGATACTGAGGTTAGCTTTTGTCCAATCCCTAACCCGAGTGAATCTAATATTGTGGTTTAAGAATGTGTTAAAAATAAATACTTTTAAATATAAATAATAAGACTGTTATTAAAGATGACCAGATCACTAAGGTGTGTGATGCTAAATGTTCATGTTTACATGCAGTAATTTACTTCACTAAGTAAATCATAATAACCTGTCAGTCTCTGTTTCTCATTATAGCAGTATTTTTATTCCTGTTACGTCTCTAGCAATATGTTAACTTGTCACTAGATACTATTGGGTCTTTGTTCTAGGCTGCTTGCTTAACTGTCTTGTCAGTTTTGGGCTGGCAAAGGTCCGTGATGTGGCCCGGGTCTTGGGGCAGAGTAACACCATGTCGAGTGTGGGCATGGTGTATTATGGAGATTAGCGTTTGTTGGTTGTGTGTGTGTGTGTGTGTGTGTGTGATCTTGGAGTCAAAATGTATTTTGCTCTTGCACTCAGCTAAATGCTAACCTGCCAGTGTGTGTTATGTCAGAATCTTTCTCTCGAGTGTTAGTAGCTTGTGTTGCAATCTGTCAATTTCTGTCCTCTGTAGGTCACCTGGGTCAGAGCAGCTGTCAGTCTGATGAATTCCTGTGTGGGAATGGGAAGTGTCTTCCCCACTCCTGGAAGTGCAACGGTCAGGATGAATGTGGGGATGCCACAGACGAACGCGGCTGCTCCCCCCCTCCCACCGAGGCCCGGCCTGGCCTCTGCCCCTTCGGCTCCCTCCCGTGTTCTGAGTCCCACTCTACCCGCTGTCTGCCTGCCGCCCTCCGCTGCAACGGAGCCCGTGACTGCCCCGATGGCACAGATGAGCTGGGTTGCCCCGACACTACCTGTGGGAAACGTCTGGGGAACTTCTACGGCTCCTTTGCTTCCCCAGATTTTTTCCGGGCTAACAGGAGTGCCGGGGCGGAGCTGAGGTGTTCCTGGTTGCTGGACACACAGGACCCCAAGCCTATCGTGCTGCAGCTGGACCTGCAGCTGGGGCCCGGAGACTCGCTGCACGTCTACGATGGCCTGCTGCAGCGGGCAGAGCACCTCTTACAGGTGTTTTCACATCATAACAACAGGCGCCCCGCACTGCTGGAGTCGAGTCGGGGACAGATGAGTGTTTTGTACGTGGCGCAGCCTCACAGCCCTGGACATGGCTTCAATGCCACATACCAGGTACTGCAAACTGTCAATGTTGCATCCTGTTTTGTAATTTGTTCCACTGTCTCCAGATTTAAACTCTTCATTCCTCTCCATCTGTCTCTAACAACTTATAATTTAAACCCTCCTCTAAACCTTGCTCTGTTGGTGCAGAGAATACAATCAGTCAAGCAGAGAACAAGTCGTCCTCTCTACACAGCTACCTGTTTCTCCTCTGCCCACCCAGGTAAAAGGTTACTGTTTTCCCGGCGAGCGTCCCTGTGGCAGTGATCAGGGCTGCTACTCTGAACGCCAACGCTGCGACGGCTACTGGCACTGCCCGTCTGGCCGCGACGAAGAGGCCTGCCCGACGTGCCCAGACGGGGAGTTCCCTTGCGAGGGTGGCACCGCTGTGTGCTACACAGCCTCTGAGCGCTGCAACAACCAAAAGAGGTGCCCGGATGGGTCGGACGAGAAGAACTGCTATGACTGCCAACCTGGAAACTTCCACTGTGGGACTAACCTGTGCATATTTGAGACGTGGCGGTGTGACGGCCAGGAGGACTGCTTAGACGGGAGCGATGAGAGGGACTGCCTGGCAGCGGTGCCCAGGAAAGTGATCACTGCCGCCCTGATCGGCAGCCTGGTCTGCAGTCTCCTGCTAGTCATTGCCCTCGGCTGTGCCCTCAAACTCCATTCCCTCAGGAGCCGAGAGTACAGGTAAGGGACACAAGCTCAAACACCTCATTCTGTTTCTTTATGAGCATTTATTACTCGTCCCCCTTCATGCTCTATTTTTGCATGTTATGTTACATTACATACTTGTTTTTCTTCATACCTTAGATTTATTCAATGCTTTTTCTATGAGCACACGTTTTATCTCCTAGATCAGTCCTCCTACTGTATATGTGGGTTCAAAAGCACATAGTCTGTTATTATATCTTATTGCCGTTGTTGGCGCACATGCCGCAATCTCTGCTGAGTGTACTACTATAAAACCAACAAGTTTTTTGTCCTGCTGTCTGTCTGCTCTCCTTGTTGCTCATTCTCTCTCCCTTGCAGAGCTTTTGAGACTCAGATGACTCGCATGGAAGCCGAGTTTATTCAGAGAGAGGCACCCCCTTCGTATAGTCAGTTAATCGCCCAGGGTCTCATCCCTCCAGTGGAGGATTTCCCCGTGTACAACCCCACCCAGGTAGTGCATTCACACACACTCTGGGATCCTTTTACCCAAAACTCAGGATTTGAGCATACAGGTGTGACCAACTCATTTTTGGTAACTAGCAGCAGTAATAAGCAGTCCTAACTCAGACAGTGGCATTTTGCGCAGTGACTTCCTGACTTGCACGGCAAGCTCACACTGACGACAAGGCTCCTGGAAGTTACTGCTTCTAGCCAAGAAATAGTTCCGGCACATAACCCCCTGTAAATTTTAAGCAAATAGTTTTTCGTTTTTTGGATGGATTAAGCAAACAAGATAATTATCTTAATTATATATTATTAATCATAATATAATTAATTATATTAATTAGTGAGACTTATATGTGCTGGCAGGGGGATTTCATGACCTTTGGACAAATCTGGAGTAACTGTTTCCCCTGTTTCCTGTCTTTATGCTAAATTAAGTGAACCGGCTGCTTGCTCCAATTTCATATTGAATGGAAAGCTATTAGAGTGGTACCAATCTTCTCATCCAACTCTCAGCAGGAAAGTGATCAAGCTTGTTTCCGACTAACGGGCTTTGCATTGCATTTACACTACTGCTAACCATTACAAAAATTGGTCAAAAAAAGGTGCCACCTTTTTCAGGTAAAATGTATTTTTAGATCTCTGTCTTCCTGTCTGTCGGCCCTCCCCCTCCTCCAGGCCTCCGTGTTACAGAACCTGCGGTTGGCGATGCGCAGACAGATCAGACGCCACTCGACGCGACGCTCCACCTCCTCCTCCTCTCGTCGGCGACTTGGGCATCTGTGGAGTCGCCTGTTGCACAGTGTAGGGCGAACCAGAGGCCACGCCCCCTTGCTCGAACCCCCTGGGCCCACGCAGATCACACTGGGGCTCCACAGCTATCGAACTGTGGGTGTGCAGGGGCCCCGGGGAAGGGACAGGTCCGGGGCTGGGCTCTGGGATGAGGGTGATGCAGCGGGTATGCCCGGCTCCTGCTGCTCAGCCAGTGTGGACCTGCAGCCCTGCACGCCGGAGAGCCCTGCGTCACCACTCTCCTTGCAGTCAGTGGATAGTCCAGAGGAGGAGGAACTGTCACCTGTCTGCAGGGAAAGCAGTAGGGCTCCACAGTCTGAGCCCCCCACCCCTGTTCAGAGTGACTCTTCAGCACATAGCGGATCCCCTCCCACTCCCCAGGAAGCCTCTGTGCTCCCGTGCCACTCTCGAGCATCTAGGAAACTAGTGCTGGAGCTCGCTGTTAACCTAAAGGGTGTTTCTTTGAGACGTTACTCCCCCATGGGACCCTTATCCCCTATCTCACCCACTGTGTTTCCCAGCAGCTCCCAGACATCCACAGCCTACCCTCACTCCCAGGGGATGCAGGTGACGTCACCTTCTGAGCCCTCGTCTTCGTCTGGGAAAGGAGGGGGCAGCGACAGCCACTTTACTGTGGAAATGCCAAGCAGGGAAATAAGAAGCAGGGATGAGAGGAGGAGGGAGGGCAAGAGCAGACTCTACAGGTTGAGCCGGACCTTCAGTGATGAGGGAGGAGATTCAGGGAGGGAGACCACGCCATGCTGAGGAGTTTAGAAATATACTCTCCTTCCCCTCATTGTTGAGACCTGGTGTCAGCAATATCTGCTCTGCTAAAGTGTCCTTGAAATGTGTTGCCACCAGATCCAGAGGTGAGACCTGTACCTGGTGCAGTAAGATATAATTAGCTCACGTCCATTCAACACTATGATTGCATACAAATCTGCAAATGCACAAAATTATGCATACGTAGTCCACTCCTTAGATTAATAGAACCAGCATTGGAAGTGCTTATGGTCTGTGTACACTAAATCTCTTTGCCAAACTGGAGCTTAATGCTGACTCCCACAGTTAAATGCAAACAAACACCCCTGTTCAACCTGTTTGGACATAAGCCCACCATGAGTCTGTTCCAGGAAATCACACTCTGTTCTGGCCACCAGTACCAACACAATATTGGCAACATTCTTACAACGCCAAAGCAGCCTTTGTGTCGCTACCCAGAGCCGTTATGCACCGCTATTTACTGTGAACCATGAAAGCCTAATAAGTGATCACATATGACTTTATCTGATTAATGATCCTCTACTTTCTCTTAGTCCCACTTTATTGAATGAGGTGGTGGTATTATTAGTGTAGGACATTTTCACAAGGTCATGGTTGGCCGTTGCATTGAAGGTTAAAGCTGGCGATATTTTATATTTTTGTTATTGTCAACAAATCACATGAAAAGGGAATCTCTCGAGACTTTGCCAGCCAGGCTAAATAATTACCTAAAACATTTTTCAAGAAACATTATTCAAACTGGAGGTAGCAGTGCGTTTGTTGGAGACATATTTCAGATACCAGGTTACACAGACAACACTTGTTAGTAGGATTAATCCATTGTTGGTTTTGGTATTTTCATAGGATTTGTTGACAATAACAAACATATCCAATATCACCAGATCTACCTTTTTTATTACCACTTTGAACCACAAAAGGTTGAGATTTTCAGAGATACCCTTATGTGCTTTGTGGCAGAGAATCAGGTGAGACGATTGATACCGCTCGTTTTTCCATATATAATATAAAATTGGAGTAAGCAGCCGCTTAGTTTAGCTTCACATAAAGACTGGAAAGAGGGTGAAAAAGCTAGCCTGGCTATGTCTGAAGGTAGCTTGTGAACTTTAAAGGTGCGAGTTGGCAGATTTTGTTACCTTCAAACACAGCCAGGCCAGCTGTTTCCCCCTGTCTTCAGTCTTTGTGCTACGCTATGCTAACTGGCTGCTGGCTGCACTCACCTCTTAGCCAAAAGGCAAAAAAGGGCATTCCCAAAAATGTCAGTCTTCCTGTAACACTTGTGAGGTGTCACTGAATGATTCAGTGGTTCAATCATACCAAACCTTTGTCAGTATTTATTCATCATAAACGGTACTTTTCCAGTGCTACTCTTTGCTAGTGATACTTTAGTGACTCCTTTTACAAGACATCAAGCACTTTCTCGTTATGTTTTGGAAGTTGCATCAAAGATGATTTCGATAGATAGATAGATAGATAGATAGATAGATAGATTTAAATTCTGAATTTTTAACTTGATATATCCCGTTTTAAAAAGCCAAACTTGGATGGAAACCGAGGTAGTGAATCCAAGTATATTGTCTGTAACTCTGCCCAGACTCTTGTCCTCCTCAGCTCAAACCCAAACTGTCCTCTCAAGGAAGCCTTTCCTCACTTGAATGAACTCGACTTTATATGTGTCAGTGTCTGCTCTGATTTCCATTCAGTGTCGAGAAGACTTTATGTGAATATCCAGAAAAGAGAGGCTTCACTTCAGAATATTGAGTCCTCTTGATCCCAGAGGTACCTCTGCAGTACTGCTCACTGCACACTGCTCACTGCAGACATCTGGACTGATGGTTTATTCCACTGGAAATTCGTATCTATGCTGTGGAATTTTCTATGATGTTAAAACAAAGACCTCTATTTTTCAGTCTTAAGCGGAGACCTGTGAGAGCTCTGCTTTATATTTCTCCCTCTGCCTTGACAAACATTGAACTTTGATTGAAACCTGGTCGCCTGTGTCTCAGATGTATTTTGTAAAGACTGTCTGAGGTATGGCACTGGTGACCCTAATCACTTGTGGACTTCTTAAGAATGTATCACTTTCATTGTTGAAATCAATGATGTTGTCCCTCTTTTACTGCAAGATATTGATACTGAACAGAAAAGGCAGGGAGAGTATGACAAATGAGCAGGAGCCAAATGCTGGTTGCTTTTTAGCTGCAGTTTCAGGTTTCTGTACTACTACTAGGCCTTTCCAGCGTTTTTTCCCATGCTGCCCTCACGCTTTCTTCTCATAGAAGTTTAGTCATAAACGGCTGCTACATGCTATGTGCCATTAGAGATGTCTCCATACCGCCTCAAGTAATTCCTGCCTAATGATCTGTTCCCTTACCTTTAATCAGTTTACTCATTCCTAGTTTTACATCATTTTTTTGTTACCACTTGCACCTTGTTATGAATTCAAAGCCTGTTGTCCCCATTTGACTTAAAGTGAAATAGTATAGCTGCTATTTGAAGAAAATAACTTCATATCTGTAGAATGTATGTGCTTACTTGCTCTGTAATGTACAGAAGTGTGTTTCAAACGCCTTAATAATTTTTCTTTGCTGTTGTAAATATCATGGGCAGTTTCACTGATCACAGTTGCGGTTTACATGTGTGAAGAGATTAGATTTGTCTGTGTGTGTGGACACAGCTTTAAGATGTGACATGTGATTGGTACAACCGACTGAGTTCCAGTGCACTACTGCGTCAGGAATCTCTGTGATTATTATGGCAGGGGGTTTAGAGAAAAGAACATTTGTTTTTCAGTAACCTTATTCCAGTGCATTTACTTGTTTATTTAAATGAGAATCTGTAAAGGTCTTGGTGCCATTCATTGCTTTGATGTTTCTCACAATGCAGCTGACATATTATAGAGAATGAATTTCAGAGAGAGAATTTCAATTGTGTGTGTGTGTGTGTGTAAAGTAAGGCTGTGTCACATTGACTGCCAACATGGTTATGGTTAAATTATCAGCCAGGATCAAGGTTTTCGGTTGTGCACGCTGGGTTTTACTGGTGTGGTAAAGTTGCAAAAACTGCTGGGCAGAAGCCACGTCAAGATCTTCTGAACTGTTTTGTCAGTGTTTTCTTTCCCATTGCATTTATTCACTCTGTACATTATCAAACCCTTTCCAACATGCTACAATCATTGCTGTACTTTTCACTGGGTTAGCACGCAGGTAACTACACTGGATCACGGTCATTGGAAAGTACAGTACTACTGAACCAGGTTGTCTGATAATGGCCCTCTCCTTGTGGTTTGATTTTGAAGCTTCTTCCACATCAAAGGCTGAAGTCAACATATACTGTTTGTATAAAAGCATTTGTCTAATTTGAGAACTATATTTGTATATTTTGTCCTGAAATAGAACCATGGCATTGTGGGGTTTGCTGATCAAATCCCTGTACAGCCTTCTGCTTATAAGTTTTTGTGTTCCTGTGCCTGCAATTAATAAACGTCAAGCTCTTTATCATTTACTGAATTTTATTTCAGTGTGCAAAATGTATGTAGTTATTTCGTAAGTTATATAAAAAAAAAATACTACTACTTGTACTACTACCCCCCAGAATACTGGTAGTTTATGGCAAGCCATTTTGTCACTACAAGTATTTCCAATATTTAGTAATTTTGACAGTACTTATTGAAGCTCTGTGAGGCGGAACTGACAGGCACGTCAGCTCTTTTTAGCTAAATGCTAATGTCAGCAAGCTAACACGTTCACAGTGACTATGCTAACATGTTTACCATCTTACTTTAGTGTGTTACCATGCTATTAATTGCTTATTAGCAAAAAACAAGAAGTGACAATTTATGACCTGATGATGGCGCTAGATTAAAGTCATGGGATGCTAATGAGGACACAATATCCACTTACATTATGGAAAACATAGGTCTTAGAAGTTGCTATATTTAATAAGCAATTAAGTTACATTGTTATTCTTGTACAACTTCACACTCTTTTACAAAACATACACCCACCAGTTGTACAGTATGTGACTGTATGACACGTCTGAGGAATGTGATCTCTGTAGGAGTCCCTGGCGCATTTGTAACAGCTTTTTTTACTTTACACAGTATTTACAGATCTCAACTGAACTAACAGCGCCTCAGCATGGCAGACAAGACATACATGTCGTCATAACTGCGAGTCTCTTTTAATAGATTTGATGCAGGGGGAAATTCCCAGCACCTGCTGGGCTGGAAAAGGGCCAAATGTTGAATCCAAGTTCCAACCTACTGGTTAACATCGTGATAAAAAGGCCACTGGGCCAAACCTTCATATCTTCTGTTATATTTACATACATAAACAGCTTATAGACATGTGCTGTAAGAGATCACCCAAATACACGTTAACACCAATATCTCATAGACCACAGTAAAAATTCAACTATAATATTTTGTGGGCACCTTAGTATTTTAATTGGGCCATAATATGCCAATATGTTGAGTCAAAATGGTCATAGTAGGTCAATGTGACTATAATCAATTAGATTATTATACTGTGATGTCAGTAGTATCAGTAAGTCAGTTGATCTATAAAAAGTCAGTGGGCCAGGGGGAATTGTGATGATGTGTCTTTGGGGAAGTGGGTGAAGGTCCATGCACAAGTAAACATCCACTGCCAGCAACCCATCTATCTGTCAATATGGATTCTGATAATGTTAAGTGCTGTATCACAACATCAGGTGAAAAATCTGAAATCTAATAAACTGTCTTGGCAATTCAAGCACCTTGTAGGAGTTCACAGTGGCAGAGATGAGAACATTTCCAATGCAACATGATCAACAGAGGCTTGAGATTTCCGACTCAGAGACCAGAGGAGGAGACAGGTGAACATTAAAAACCTGGAAGAACAGCCTGTTAACATGTGTTGTAATGATGCAACTTATTCATTTCTGAGAGTCGGCCATTCTTCCAGCTGACAGCCACAAACTCCATGTCATCCTCCTGTCGCTCCTGGGCTGTAAATATTGCTGCGGAAGATGTTTGTCGTGTAGATCATCTCTCTAATAATAATAACAATAATATTATTATTATGAGGCACCTACAGAATCTCTCAGGATAGAGTAGTGATGTAGTGTGGAGAGAACAGGGGGTGTAAAGAAGGAATGGCCAGATACTGTAGTCTGGCAGAAATATAGACAGAAAAAATACTCATCCACAGTTGACAGACAGTAAACACCATGTGAGTAATAAGTGAAATAGAGCTGGAAGTTGCAGCAGTAATAGAACAGAATAGCAGTAAGTATTGCTAAGTGCAGAAACTGCTTGCATATTTACCTCATAAAAGTTATTACACAATCAAAATACCCGCACAAACCAATACACTATACCAACACATTTCATAAGGCACATTAGCGCAAGGACTTAGTTAAAGTGATAAAAAAGAACATCTTGGAAGTAAAACAGAAGATGGCAGATGGAGATGAATGGAGAAGATGAGATAAACATCTGTATGAAAGACGCCATACTGGTGCGGAGAATGGGGCGGCAGTACCGCCAAACAAAACCACATTCTGCAGCTTTAGGGCTCAATGTGCAACGCCCTAAGTAATAACCATCCGCTTCTTTTATACTGGAACTTCATTGCAGCTCCACTCAGGCTGCACCTGTGCAAGAACACGGACGAAACCATCTCTTCAACATTCTCAAAATGAGCAAACAATGGGGAAAAACTGTAACACAAAAACTGGAAGTACAGGTGTTGATGTAATAACGGAATTCCTGGCTGACTGCACTGCTCAGTCAGTGGCTTTGGAGGCAGTGAGGGGTTCAGTCTCTGAAGGGTCTTCCTGAGGAAACACCACATAGCACACCTTCTGGCCCACGTATGTGACTCTTTCTGCAACACAAAAGACAACAGGAGGCGTAATTATAGGGACTGCAATTCAAATTCCTAACATATCTAAATATGTTTTAAAATTCCATAATGTACAGTGACACGGACAAACTCACCGACTAGCCTGTAGACCCATTTAGGTTTGTCCTTCCACTGAACACCCACAAAGTATACAGGGACTCCAGTCAGCATGATGACCATTCCCAGGCCACATACCACTGGTTCAGAGTACAGACTGAAGCCCAGCAACACAGCCCAAAATATCATGTAGCTGATGGGGACCAACAAGTTTACCTGCACAGGACAGAAATAGACAAAATTCCATGCAATCCTGAGGATTTGTAATTTTGCCATCTCGCATTTATTGAGATAACACTTTTTTAAATACATTTGCAAAGACAAAATTATGATTAAATGTTTATTATTTTGACAAATGAAAACAGGGCATGTATTCTATACAGGTACAAACACACACACACACACCTCATGTAATAGACCTTTGTAAAACAAGGAGCTGCCAAAATATTATCCATGTCCATGTCAACCTTAAATGACAAACTACCTGCAAAGGCCCTTTCAGACAACGTTCTGCTCACCGCTGGGTTTGGCACTCAGCGCAGCGAAAAAGGTGCCGCGGTGCAAGCCACTGAAAATATTAGTTTTCAAAAGGCAGCTGTGCCGTTGTCGCGTTGTGTTTGAAAGGGCCTTTAGTTACATCTGTGAATATGCCCATTAATTATTCTGTAGACAGCTCCACTTGTGCCATTATTACCAAGTCAGCAAAGTTACAACTGCCACTACTTGTTGAGGCAGGCCCTGCTCGCTAGTAGGGCAAGTGTAACATTTTCAAGCAATGCTTGATGTTTAATGTTTTTGGTCTGCCTAAGACAAAATTAACATTTACTAGCTACAGCTGCTACACCTGACAGTGATCTCATCTCCCAGACTCCCACCTTGCTAGCTTACTGCTAAAACAAGACACCAAATAATGTTAACCTCTGCAGTTGTTAATGTTTATCATTTTAAATGAAACAACTAGGTCACCTTACATTGTTTTCACATTTCCAGGCCTATTGCTCAGTTTGTCCTGCTGTTATTGTGTACTTTTTCGATTTATGATTAGAATACACAGATATTTGTAACATTTCCCAGTGACAGTTGATAAGATAAAAAGTTGATATTTAAGCAGTGGTTGAGAGTTTTGGCACAGGGGTCACTGGTTTAGTTAATCTGAAGCAAACTGTAGAGATATGATTTGATGGTTAATTGACATCCTGTTGTGTCTTCCACAAGGCCCTGTATGCAATACCCTAAGCTAAATGCTGCTATTGCAGCGGATCTGTGGTTCTCAGGTTTCTGTACCTTGATGGGTCTGGCCAGGTTGGGTCTCGTCTTGCGGAGGTACATGAGGCCGGCAATGGTTACCCCATAGGACAGATAGTTGATAAAGGACACATAGTTGATCAGGTTGTGTGTCTCTCCAATGCACAGGATGAATATGGTGGCAATGCACTGTGGGAGGTGAAGATAGGTTTAAAGGTCAAGTACATATTTCTAGTATTTTTGTGTGTATTGTGTTGGCTGCTAATCCCTCTCTATCTCCGTATCAAATAGAAAATTTAATATATTAAACTAATAATAATAATGCAAAATAGCAGTATTAATATTCAATAAAAATATGAAATGTGAAAATAATTTCACATGTGGCAACCACTTAAGTTGTATGTTCTTGTGAAGCTAGACAGGTTAAACAAAACTGAGTGCAGTACTCACGCAGAGCAGCAGGGCGGGGATTGGAGTGCAGTTCTTTAGGTGGATCATAGCCAGCAGATAGGGCAGGTGGCCCTCTCTGGCTCCCGAGAAACACAATCTACAGATAGACAGATACATACTCGTATGCATGTATGCATGCATGTAGTGTACAGCAAAGCAAATGTGTGTGTGTGTGTGTGTGTGTGTGTGTGGGTGTGTGTGTGCGTGTGTGTGTGTGTTCTACCTGGAGGAGGTGAACAGATATCCATTGATTCCTCCGAAGGTGGACAGTGCTACAGAGATTGGCATCACCCAGGAAAACATCCCCAGCAGCTTTTCCCCGAATGTCTGGAATAACACAACATCTGATGGATGACATTGTCTTTTACTGAAAGGGAAACTGGGGTTTTTAGTCTCTTTAGGCGATTTTTGACTAAAACAAATTCTAATAATAATAATAATACACAGCGTTATCCTTTACTATCCCAGGACTACTTTTCTTTAGAGGACTTAAAATTCAAGCAGTCACAAACTGAACTCATGACTATTTACTAAACGTTAAGTAGTAAAATTTAATTAACTTTAATCTTATTGACCAATTTGTTAATTGGTTGGTTGAGGTCTGTCTCATACAAGATTTGCTGCTTCACTAGACTTATAGTCTTAGACAGTACGTTTCCAGACAACTGAGACTGTTAAATATTTATAAACATGCATATAAACTGCTCTAAGCTCCTGTATGAAATATGAAACATCCATTCGTGGAGCTGGAGAGCTGCTTACCACTGCCACAGCGTTGGAGGCCAGCAGCTCCTCAGGTGTCATGGATGAGAAGTAGGCAATGTTGGTCATAGTGTAGACAAGGGTCACCAGTGGTATGGAAATGTAGATGGCACGGGGCAAGTTCCTGATAAAAATAATGATATATGAAGTAATAGTGATAATTCAGGTGTTTGTGTTCACGTATTGCAAAACATGTGTTTTCAGTTGTGAACTAAGTGACTGAGCTGTACATTATGTCCCATGACCACAGCATTACATTAAGTATGATATGAAATACTATCTGTGCATGTCATACTTGCGTGGCTCAACGACCTCCTCAGTGACATAGTTGAGGAAATTCCAGCCACTATAGGCAAAAGAGGCCTGAAGGAAGGCCAGCGCTATCTGTCCCACCGAGGGGTCCTGACTGAATTCAAAGGCCACACTGGGCCGCAGGGCATCATAGTGACCTGGAGAAGGTCAGAGGAAGGGATGTGTCTAATAAAAATATAATAATAATAAAAAAGTCTAATAATTACCTATACAAGATCACCTATAAAATGTATCTTTTAATTGTTTGGGGAAGGGGGTTTGGGGTGCATATTTTCAATCTAAATGTTGAAATTATCATAGTTTTTTGATTTACTGTTTCCTAATGAAGATAAAATACATGATCTAACTGCAGAAATTACTGTCATATTGAGGATTTCACCAGAAAGTGGATTTACCTCTAAAGATTTGGACGAGTCCGACCACTATAATTAGTGCCAAAGCGAGGAGTTTTCCTACAGTGAAAACATCCTGGATCCTTGTCGCCCAACGCACACTGGAGCAGTTCACCCAGGTCAGGAATACTGTGTAGGAAAAAAACAAACACACTCACACTGATACACTTAAAATCATTGCATCATGTTTCTGATAGGTCTGGCCTTAAAATGCAGGGGTTTCCATAGTCTTTATAACAAATTTGCATTGCATACACTAAATTAATAACCTTCACTAGGGCGAAGTAATATGGCCAAAAATGTTATCACAATAAAAAAATCCATATTATTGGATATCGATAATTAAATAATTTTGATAATTAAAAGTCAAATTAATATTTCTTTCCAGTTTAAAGGCATATATTTGAAAGTGAAAGTTGAAGAAACCAGATGGTTAATTTTGGTTTTAAACTATTGTTAAAATATTCGTAATATTAAGTAAATACACTTTTATGAAATAAAATCTTAACCTTCATGGAAAAGCAGCACATGTATTCATCAGCTGAATGCATGTTTTTTTAGGTGAAGTTAGTTTGAAGTTCGATGTTCAGTAGATGAGGTCAGTTGCTTTGACTAGAGGACTATTTTAGAGAAGTGCTAGCTTCTCTAGCCGTAACTAGCTAGACCAGCTACATTCCAACAAACACGTTTTAGCTTTTCTTTAAATATATTGGATATCATCATATTGTAACATTTTAGACTATGTAGGACATTCAGGCAGACTATTCAAACATTTAAAAATGGTGACATATGCACATAAATAATACGTGAGTAGAAAGGGTTAGATTCTTTTGTGTCCTCATAGTCTCCAATATACTGGATTGGTTTCAGCACTTAAACTGACCTTATTAAGTGTCAGTCAGAGTCAAGCAGAGTGAATTGTTTCCTAGTCCTCTCCTTAAAAGGAATGTTGGTATGTGGATGTCCATTGCGTCTGTCTTATAATTAAATGATTTACAGAGAGGGACACAGATTACTGCTACTACTACTACTATCAGATCAGTACAATGTGTCAATATACTGAATTCCATAGCAAACTAGAATGGCAGTCGGAGAGTGCACACATCCGCTAAGGCCAATAGTCCAGTCTTCTATGACATGCAAATCTGCAAGTGCGAAAACTATATCCAAAACAAGAATTACAATATTGCAAAATATGGCTGTGCACTGTTACAACCTTTTGTAATGTGACAAATAAATCTACCTTATTCCTTCCATACCTCCTGCATTTGTTTCTAGTGATGTTTGAGGTGCCTTTTATGTTTTGTTGTATGTTTAGACGTGGCATACCATTCACTTTATTATGATATATATTCAGTTCATGTTGCCATAGACACCGGTGTTACAATTGACCTATGTCACAGTGCAACTGAAAGTGAAAAATAATTTGTGTGTTTGTGTTGTGATTCGGAACTTCTCCAAAATGTTATGGGTTCTTCCTTGTACTATACTACACCCTTCCACTAAGTTTCATGAAAATCGGGCCAGCAGTTTCTCTGTAATTCTGCTGACAGACAAACAAACAGCACCAAAAATATAACCATCTTGGTGGAGGTAAACTGGCGGTTTTGATACAACAAGGCCCCAGAAAGCCACCTGCTAATAAATGGAAAGATACATGTATATGTGTAACATAGTTGAAAAGTTTCAGGTTAAATCCTACTAAATGAGACTACTATGCAACCTGCTGTTATGAAGTCGTACCTGCAGTGAACGCTAGTAATGACGAAGGATTATGGGTAATCCTCAGTGCAACGGAGAATTTTCCCTTAGACAAGCATGCGCTGTTTGTCCACATGAGATGACGATTCTACACTATTGTCTGTAGTCATAAATGCAGGCATGTTTTAATAATACAGGTACTATTATTACAGTTACTAATCCAAGTAACACTGCATTACTGCGTTACTGAACGCACCATCCTGATGTGATTGCGCGACTGTGCGGCAGGTCATTGACAGCGATCATATCTTGTTTAGGTCAGCTGTTTGCCAAAAAACTAAAGGAAGAATAGAGAAAGAGGGAGAGAGGCCTTCTTTCCACATATGTAAGTATCACCATTATTGTGTCACAGTCTAAGATGCAAAGAACATTGTCGCCCATTGTAAACTGGTTAAAGTAATACAGTAACATAACGAGTAACGTAACTGGTTTATCACCCAGTAGTAAGTCATTTGAGATTGACTACCAGCTATGTACAGCGTGCTAACCTCTGCAGCTGTATTCTATTGTTAACATTAGAGCCCGCCCGATATATCGGCCGCCCGATATTATAGGCCGATATGACCTAATTGCATTTAATCAGCCTACGGCCGTTTATAACAGCAGATATATGACTATTAAAAAAGAAACCTAGAGTCAGATCCTTCACTCATGTCATGGGTGTTGCATAGTTTGCCCACCAGAGGGCGACCAGCTGCAGCTCCCCTGTTAACTACACTGCCTCACCACAAAAACCACAGAAGAAAACAATAAGCTGACCGGAGTTTACCGGAGCTTGAGCGGTGTGTCGGTCTTTTGTCAAGTTAATAACATGACTTTAATAATTTTAATAAAAACAGACCCAGTCACTTCTCCTCTCCTGAAAACATTCAAGACTTGCTAACCCTCCCGTTTTTCACATCTCCCAGCAGCTCACAGCAGTTTAGTGTTACGGTAGTTGGGTGTTGAAAGCTATGCTGCTGGACAGACGTGACATTTATTTCAAACAGTGTGGCAGTTCTAACGAACGGTCCACATTTGTCCCTAGTTCATCACTTCTAAATATTCTCTAACGTTACAGCAGCTAACGCTGCCCGTTGCTAAATTAGCCACAAAGCTATCAGTGGAGGAGCGCTAACCTTAATGAGCCGTTAAACTATAGTTTCTGACGTATTCTAAATATATCTGCGAGCCGTCTGACTGCAGTTAGTTGGCGTGTCTGAAATGATTAAACCAGAGCGGACAGGTAAATAAACGTGAGCTGAACAAGAAAATAACACGGCTTCCTGTAGCTCCTCTTTTTATGACGTTGTAGATGTGAAACGCTGTAGTCAGAGCCGTAACGGCTCTGGTTGTAGTAATAACGTTAGTTAAATGAAATCTCAAAGTTGCAGGTCCTCGTTGTAGACATTCCTGTAGTATTAGATGCATTCAACAGCAGCTCACTGTATCCTAGACGGCATGATTTATACCGATGGTGGTTCAATGGTTTCACGTGGCTTTGGTTAAAGAGTGCTGGTAAAGGGATGAATTAGATGTGAATGTGCTACATTGAAATTATGGTAGATTATGTGTAAAGTGAAATACACATGCTTATTCTCTCTCACTCTCTCTGTTTACAGATGGCTGAAAAAGTTGCACCTTCCAGTAGCAAATACTTATTGATGTGCCGTTGTTTACATTTTCACTTTTTGAGACTAATCGATTTTATTAATATAATCCATTTAGGAAAAGGTTTTATAGCCCACATACATACCTGTTTCAATAATCGGCCTGTTCTAAGTATAGTTTATACAGTAAAGGGGTCTACTGTTTTTCACTTTAATATCGGCATCGGACCCCAAAAACCCATTTCGGTCAGGCTCTAGTTAACATAGCTATAACTTATTTGAAGGTGGGTCTCTGACATTGACAGCATTGTGTTAAGAACATAGATAGACTAACTTCTCAGAGTTAACTTGAATGCATTAGTTTGTCTATGTGTTTGTGAGAAAGATAGGGAGCGAGCAAGCAGAGGTACTGAGTCAATCAATGCTCTGTGCGCAGCTCCACAATGAATTATGATTTTACTCATATTAAATAGTATACAGTATGTGGCGGTCGGTGTTGATATTGTGGCGCGCCGTGTCGCCACAAATAAGTAAATGAAGGGGAATCATGCAGTGTGGTGCAGGTTTTAGAGACTGTTTTTATGTCATCTTAGTTCTGATTGTGAGTTAGTTAAAATCGCCTTAATAGTGGCGCATGAAAAACCAATCGCTGATCATCCCTTCAGTTGTCGATAGCCGATCCAATCGGCACAAGCCTATTATACTTCACAATCAAAGCTTCATTATCCTGCGCTGACGGTAATGAAAGCAAATGTGGAGATGTGACGAATGAAGCACAAATTCCACACATTGTATCGGGTTTTTAATTATGCCAAAATTCTATCTCAATGTACAGGTATCATAGTTGACAGTATACATTTGACTTTAAAAAACACATATACGTTGTCACTACACGATGAAACATACTGTACATACTGTGCCATTTCACACGAGATACATATATTCTGCTGCCACTTTTAAGGTCTGTACATTTTGTCACTGACACATTCCTCTGTAAAATATATTTCCTGACAAAACAGACAAAAGTCTGTGGAAATGAATATTTCCCACTTCCTGTTTCCTACTTGCATAGAGAGAGAGAGGGTGTGTGTGTGTGTGTGTGTGTGTGTGTGTGTGTGTGTGTGTGTGTGTGTGTGTGTGTGTGTGTGTGTGTGTGTGTGTGTGTGTGTGTGTGTGTCCCTGCTCCCTAAGCCACTGAGACCTTCACACTGACCCTCAGTTTTGTGTGCTTGCAAGTGCCACCATAACAAGGGCTGGCCAAATTCCAAGTGAGCCAATCCGAACAAGTGCAAGTGGCTCTCCAGTTGCCCTCAAACTCAAGTGCGGGCTCACAAGTGAGAGGTTAACCCAGTAGGAAGTGTGAGTCGAGCTACCAGAACAGAGAAAGAAAGACAGAGAAAAGTTTTTCAAGCCTTTTGTGTAGTTGTACTTTTCCTGTACATGTCATACCACACATTTGAGTCTGACAAACAATGTAAAGAAGCCAAATCTCAATTCTCATGTGAAATAGATTATTATGTAACTATAGCATAGTGTGCACAGCATTAATGTTTGGTGTCTAGGTTCGGACAATACTTACTTCCACCCCTAGAGGGCAGCTAGACTAAGAGCCTATAGATGGATGCTGACTGAGGCATGCAGCAAGAGAATGAGCAGAGCACTGACAGCTTAAACACACCGCCATGATTTAAAGGGTGTGTTTGATACGTGATGCAGTGAAAGAAATATGCCATGAGTTGGGCTGGCTGGACTGGCTTGCAGCTTTCGCTTCCTATATGCTGTATAAGGTACTGTGTGCCTCATCACATAAATGTAATGGCATTACATTACATGAAGGGTACGGCATGTATAAGGTTAAATAAACAATGAAAGATGTTAAATGCATGTTGTTCTATCTAGAGCATTGTAATACATTTATTCAAGACATTTATTATCATTTCTTATGAGAAAAAGGAAATCTGTGAAATACTGTGAATGAGCCAATTTAAAGTTTTAAGTAGAGGCGATTCTTCTTATGCCAGTTTACCAAAATAGGGTTTTATTCGGTGTATTACACTGCGGTGATGTGCAAAGGGCTGTGTCAAATTAACCAAACACATGGCTTTCTACAGCACACATAATGACATCTAAACATTTCTACAAACCCATAGATAGACAACCACAACAACCTCAAAAGTACAAATTCTCTAATAAATCCTGATTTAAAATTGGAAAACTAGTGAAAATTGTGTAATTTGTACAGCCCCTACCCCGGCTTTCATCCACTTAGTGACCACTGCCTGTGTTTCACATGCACTATGTGCACTGCCATGCATACTGTGGCACTTTATGAGAGCTAAAGATTAGGAAGTGGTTTGGGCCACAGGGTGTGTGTGTGAGCAAGAGCATCAGGACTTTCCATCTTTCTTTGTCCTTACTCTTTCCTTTATATTTCTCAGTTTCTCTCCTGACTTTTGAATCCTTCTCGCTTTTACATACTCTTACAAGAGTGGCATAGCAATATATGTGTGTGGGCACAAGCATATATGGGCAGGGGATCGACCATGTCATCCATCACTGAGGCAAGGTTCCCCTCCCTCTACAGAAATCTGAAGAAACTGCTTCCGCTGGCGCGGACATAAACACACACACACACACACACACACACACACGTGTGAATTTTTGGCAAGAGTTTTGGTGGCACCGGGCAGAGCTTTCTCTCCCCTACAACACTGCTGTGTTTTATAGTTACCCTAGCGGTGTTACATGCATTTCCGTTCCTGTGACACCCCCCACCACCACTACCTCTTCCTCCCCCTACTCCCCTCTGTGTTAACCATGACAGGAAGGAGGTGCCAGCCAGCGTGCTTTGAATGTGACAGCACAGGTAAATCCTGCAGTCACAGCTTCTATTGAAGGCTGCCTCAGCACCAGAATACTAAACTAATTACTGCTTTTACTCTTAATGGATTCTTAACCAGATTTATCAGAGGGCTTTAACCTCAGGGACGCCTCCTCATGGTCCAGGACCTGCTCACTGGAGTCAATGGACAGGCAATAATTGGCAATCCTGTCTATCCACCACAGGCTATCTGACACCAGAATCACCAGACTATCAGACTATAGAAAAAAAACTTATCTTCATAAAATCTCTGTTACCAGAGGTTTTTTACAATAGTGTTCTCATGGATTTTGGTGTAAAATGCAAAGAACAACCATTATTGAAACTGAAACTGTTTGACTGTAATTTTGTTTTTAAATGCAGAGGTGATTTTAGCATCAGATTCCTTCCAATGATTCTATGCAGAGCAGCTTACAAGTTAACAGACAGCATTTTCTGTTTTTTTCCAGGATAGAGGGATGCTGAAGGAATCAAAACCAATGTGTGCATTATGTGATGATCTCTTTGTTTCTTTCTGGTTTTTCCCATCTGCCGAGCAGTTGGAGCTATTAGTCTGGTGACTGACCATGATCCCTCAATCAAACTCTAAATGAGTTTTGTGCAGCATTCAATATAACAAGTGAAGCAAGGTCAGGGAATCTGTGGAAGTCCAGAACTGCCGACATTAAATCTAAGTAATGTGCATGATGCCAGTATCTATTCTTAGCCTACATACTGTGCGCTGCTTCATTCATTTGTGCTTACGCTGTGCCTAGTTGTATCCTTGTTCTGACTTTATGGAAGGCTCTCTTTTCCAAACAAACAAAAGGGCAGAACAACAACACAGCTTAAAGGGCACAAAGGACTTAAATGGTACACTGTGTGCCTGTGAAAGGCATTAGGCATTCTGGCAGCAGTTTAATTTAAGGCACCTTGTCGAAAACAGATTTCTTCCATTAAAATGAAATGGAAATTGCATCTTGCATTTTTATTTGAATAATGGCAATGTCATGATTTCTGCTTGTTTTGTGGAATAATGTTAAAGTCAACCATAAAAACCAGTGGGTGAGATATAACATCTGATTGGCTGAAATGTACTACTACAGCTCTTTTTTCTCCCACTGCTACACCATCACACTGATGTGGCACACACAAGTGGTACTAAATCTGGCTCCCTGCTGTGCTGGAATGAACAACAGAAGCTGCTATTGCTGTTTCTCCTCAGTAAAAGTGAGATCAGGATGTGTGTCTCTCCTGCTTTGAAAAAAAAACCCTAACTCATTCAATTTATTGTTGAGTATGATGCTAAATTGATGATGCTTGGGTTGGCGAGACCGGTCAGGTTTTTATTTTTTTGACATTTTCAAGAAATGTATTCTATTGTTCTTTGCTGAAAAATAAAGTGGTGTTAAGAGTAAGTCTCCTGAAATGGGTGTACTAAGCGCATGACTGTGCCGCTGTGGGCTGTCCAGTGCTCCTATTCTTAGAAGAACATTACCAGCCCACAACTGGACCTGTCTGGTTTTCACACACACACACACACACACACACACACACACACACACCTGGGTCACTTGTGACTCTCATGCAGTACATTCTGTAAGCGAGGAAGGAGGAGGGACACATATCTAGGGTGACTCACATTCATAAACCCTTAACCAAGAAGTTCACTTGACATAACAGCGGCCTCAATCAGACTCAGCAGTGCAGAACAACATGTAATCCGGTTAATCTCCCTGGTTGTTTCAGAAAAGCACAGTCCCCCACCGCTGGAAAATGTTTCCAATTTATCCCTGGCAGCCAAGATACTTGAACTTTTTCTTTCATAAAGTGACTTAATACTGATCTCCAGCTTTGCTAACTATGAGCAACTTCACAGGTTTTCGCCTCTGTGGGTCAATTCATGGTGTATGATTTATGGTCCTGAATTTGCCTGGAACTACATTTATGATGAACACTACTGCAGAGTGACTCACTGTATAGAGTACAGAGTTGTGTGAGCCAAAAGGTTCAAAGAATGTGTGACCTTTGAATTTAAAATAAGAATCATTACCACATTTGCAATGACGACACACAGACCTGCCTAAATATTTATAATTTACACCACCAGCTTCAACACCTTCTTTTGGTGTTTGAGGGTGATGGAGCTATGGTGAAAACATTTTTCAAACTGTTTACTGGGATTCAAGCTTATATAAATGCTGATGACAGAAAGATGACTACAATCTCACTGTGACTATAGGTCTGAGGACCAGAGAGGACAATGGGAGTGGTAGCAGGCAGCCAATAAGAACATCAAACAGCTAACCAGAATGTCAGCTGGCCAATGGGATCCCCCATCATTGATGTGCAAGGTGTCCTGCCCATTTCCTGTTTCCATGGTGCTCAGTGACAGGAGCGTCACGGTAACCACTGTGAAACAATGCACAATGGCGTAGACACACCCTCTCATTAGCGGCGTCCACAAAGGCTGGCACCATTATATAGTCTGACACGGATACTGACACGCATGCGCACACTCACACACACACACGTGCACACACAAAACAAACTCGTACCACACTCAAGAGTACAACACAAACACACTCACACACAGAGTAGCCCCCTGGCCTGACTAACTAGGCAGCAGTTGTAACATTCTGTCGCCCAGAATAGTGGAGGTCCATCAGTGTACATGCTAACCCCGCCTGACACATTCACCCTCTCACATCTTTGCCCCCGTTTCTCCATCCAGTTCACACAAGACCAAACTGGCTGGCTTGTTGACCAGATGCATGCACAGTCTGCTTTTGCCACTGGCTATTGAAATACAGATTGCTGTACTCCAACATTTCAAGGAAAGGCGCTGATCAGATTAGAGGCTGGAAATAGAGCACAGCGTTTCATGAGCAATTATCAAATGACAATGACAGCTGTCAGGGCACTGTGAACTACCACAGTATCATCATAATATCTTCAAGCTATGAGATAAAAGTAGCTGGATTTGTATTTTTTTGTTTTTTTACCCTTTGTAGTTTTGTAGCTTTCCCATTGTTTTACATTCATAGAGCCTCTTCCCACACACTTTGGTCAATGGACAGATTCGTCTAGATTATGCTTTTTCCTTGCTGATGTTTGTTTTTCCAGCTTGTTTATGATCTACTGTCTAAGTTCACTGGGAGTCACTCTGGGTCAGACAGTCAGAGAACCTGGTATGTCTGAAGTAACAGAAGGTCTGAAGTGTGATACTGTGAACCGGGATGCCATGGTGACAGAGCCATCAACCAGTTTGTCAGTTTGGAAACGCTGCGCAAAGCTTCTGGCAGACACTGATCTTCAAATGACCAATCACATCATTACATTTTCCTGTGCTGTAAATTTTTGTTTTTAAGGAATAGTTCAATATTTTGGGAAATATGCTTATTTGCTTTCTTTAGAGTTAGATGAGAAGATCATCTCCTTTAAATTACATTACCACTAGGACAAGGACATGGTATAGTATAGCATAAATACGGCAAACTGATGCGAATGCGGAAGTCCCATTAACCTGCATTCTATCGAACTGTTTGCGAAAAGAAGTCCAGCTCCATTAGAAATAATGGTAAAATGACCCCACTTCTCAGCTGATTTATTACCTCAGTAAACACTTTCCTAATGAGTTTATGGTCTCAATCACTAGTCTTCTTCAATACAGCATGATATTTTAAATAATGAAGACTGTGATTCTTACTGCTGAATCATTAATAGCTGCAAGCATGTAGGCCTGGGGCTGACTGTGAAAGTAAAAGGCATGTATTATAATAATAATAATAATAATAATAATTAGGCTATTATTATTATCATCATCATATGCAGCAATGTTGCTACAATTACGCTTCACACAACAATTTAGAAAGTTGCGTGGTGCTGCGGAGAGCCCCCAGCTGCAGTAGTAGGCCTGCATGGACCATTTTTAATATTCATCCAGCCAGAGGGAACGATCACAAACCATTCACAGCGTATCGGCCATACAAGCGACACAACCCGTACCGGCGAGGGAGTGGGGCGGTTGAGCATAAAGGGCCAGGAGATCGCGGAGCGATGATCGTTCCCTCTGGCTGGATGAAGTCTGATGCTCCGCATGATGATAGAGAAATATAGAGATTAATGGCAATACAGCATGCTATCATTATTTTAGAGACCCCCAAAATAATCAAATCATGCTTTTAGGGGAGCTGATGTCTTATTAAAGTGAACTAAGCTCCCCCTGGCTCCCCCGTATTTCGCACCCTGGGCAGGAGTCTCTCAAATCGGTTGTCAGACAACCTGTTCCTCCTCGGAGTCAGCACAAGACTGCCCAGGCTAAAGAGCCTCGCCACAGGCGCACTAGAGGGTATTGCTGTTCTTTCACGAAACAATGTGAAGTAATATCTCCATCCCTTGAAAGACTTCTTTGGCAGCTCTGCCATTTCTGCGTCCTCATGAACTGGCGTTGAAGTCAAAAGTGAGGTCAGACGCATGAAAAGGGACGTTTGATTTATTTTTCTCTCCTACCGTTATGCAGATAGTTCAAGAACCAGTTCGTAAGTAATGCGATGATTTTGTTATAAGTAACTCTAATAGGATTACTGAAGTTATCAATAGTAATGCATTGCGTTACAGACAAAAGTAATCTGATTACAGTAACGCATTACCCCCAACACTGGTCGTTACCAACACTACCAACAAATGACAGTTAAGGTGAATTACAGATGCACCTTGAATCTCTCCAGAATCGCATACCCCACCTTTAACAGTTTGAGTCAAGCATACAGAGCCTGCATTATATCTGTGTTTACTGTCATTGTGCTTTATTATCATTATGTGAAGCTCTGGCAAGCAGCGGTGCTGATACAGCGGATTGTGAGCTGTAGTGTCTCCGGTAAACACACCGACCTCTTCCGTGTGATAAACAATGCTGGTCTGTTATGCAGGCTGTCTGTATATACACACACTTATCTCCTGAGCACTAATTAATCAAAACGTGGGAACACATTTTTGTTTCTCTCTATGGCTACTCCAGTGCTCCGTACACAAAGACTGGAAACAAAGATGGAAACAACTAGCCTGGCTCTGTCCAAAGGTAACAAAATCCATCTAGTAGCACTTCTAAAGCTCATTAATTAACAAGTTGTATCTTGTTTGTTCAATTTGTACAAAAAGTAAGGTGAAAAAACAAGTTATGTTTGTTTGTAAGGTGTCAAATATTTCTTGGCCGTGAATAGTGACTTCATGGAGTTGTGTTGTCATGTGCTGTGAGGTTGCCAGTTTTTGCCAGTCTTTATGTTAAGCTTAGAGTCACCTGGACAGCTATGAGAATGGTTTGAATGACTTTTCAGTGTTTCACAAAACTATTTCCTGTAAGAGAACTGTTTGGAACAGGGTTCTTTGCTCTTTAGGAAGTCGGCAATGTACCAACCACACAAAATGTAAATGTAACCTAATCGACCTAAAGTGCAACAACATTGTTGTTAAATTCAGAATCACCACAATCATCAGAGACGTAACAAAATAGTGATTGTGCCTACACCCAGTTCATAAAAGCTTTTACATTTGCTGTTTAATTGCTGCATTCCTGAAGTGGAAGGTCAGACAAACTCAACTGACAGGTTGTATTACACCTCAGCTCTTCTCCTCTCACAAATTTCAAGACATGCTGAAAATGAAACGTTAAGTGTGTTTGGAAGAATTGAACATGTAACACTGCACAGAGACTGCAGTGAGTTCTGTCATGTTTCACAAGATGACTGAATGCATTTCAGAAGCCTCGCAGGGAAGGAATGAGTTTGTTACTTGACATCTGGCTTAAAGAGTCACTTTGTGACTTTAAATTAAACGTCTTTGCTGTGGAAAAATCCTCCAGTGTGAAGGGGGACTTCAGGTCTTTTAAGTTTCAGTTTGTTTCATCAATAGAAAATTTAGAGGAAAACGACGAAGAAGAAGGGTTTCGGATCCACTGACTGACAATTCGAAACATCCCAGCCAAGCACCAAATATAGACTAAACAAAGGAACTAATTAATCATGACTGAAACACATCTGGACTTTCAGAGGCCTTGGGGCTGTTTGTAACTCACAGACACAGGTGGTGGCGAGGAGTCTGGTGGCAATGAACGGAGGCAGGCAATTTGGGAAGGCCGGCTGCAAGACGTAATTGGAGAAGGTGAGCGCTATGACAGCCAGCGTGGTCGGATACATGATGAGGACGGCACTCCATAATAACAGGAAGCTACAGGACGAAGAGACAAAACAAGACAGTGTTTTATGTGAGAGTAAAAATGACTCTTTTTAACCCAAGATTTATGGGGAAAAGTTGCTGCTACAAGCTGTGGTAGAGGTTCCCACTGCTATATTTCAGTTGCATCCTGACTTCGCAAACATGATTATGTTAGGAGCTGCCCAGCACCTCTACAGTTTCTGCAGACACAAATTCGCACAAATACGTAGTCTGTGGGCACCAGGAGCACTATGATTCAACGTTAGTAACGCAAGGCGAAAATTCTCTTTGTGTTTGGTCTGAGAAAACTTACTGATAATAATTGATTAGTGTTGTTCTTTGCTACCTAATGCTGGCCATATTTAATGGCGTCTGAGGATGAAATCAGAACTTTGTTATATTATTATTACCTACTGCATCCCTTTGGACCCACAGGCATGCACAGTGCAGGGCACATTTGACCTTCTCAGACTTACAGTACTGCTCTATGATCAGCTGACATGTCACATGACCACATAAAAGTCACAAGACCTTCAGAGCTGATTGGTTCCAGAGAGGCCATCCTATTGAGCCAACCCTCTTGTATAGAGACTCTGGACTGCTGCAGTGTAATCCACAACTAGTGACAAGTACAATTGCTGGAAACTAAACACAGTCCACATGAAGTGTCTCAAAACCTGAGATGTGGCTAACTGCCGTTGTAGTTTAGGCACAGCAGTGTTAAAACGTAAAACAGTACTTACCCCACTAGCCCTCCAAAGATTTCTGTCACATATGAATAGTCTCCTCCAGACTTTGGGATGGTGACACCCAGTTCAGCATAGCACATAGACCCAAGGGCACAGATCCCCCCTCCACAAACCCAGACGATGAGTGACAGCCCCACTGAGCCTGCATGCTCCAACACTCCTTTAGGTGAAATGAATATTCCAGAGCCAATGATGTTGCCTAAGGAGAGGAGCAAAGATTAAACTTATCACACTTGCCTAACTGATAATTGAATATTTAACTACTCAGCTACACAGAGAGCACAACCTTCAGCAAACCAAGTCTACCTACTATTACACACAAAGCCATTTTTCAAAACCAACAATTGCTATACAGTGGGTACGGAAAGTATTCAGACCCCTTTAAATTTTTCTCTTTGTTTCATTGCAGCCATTTTCCAAAAATCAAAAAAGTTCATTTTATTTCTCAGTAATGTACACTCAGCACCCCATCTTGACAGAAAAAAAACACAAATGTAGAAAGTTTTGCAAATTTATTAAAAAAGAAAAAACTGAAATATCACATGGTCATAAGTATTCAGACCCTTTGCTCAGTATTTAGTAGAAGCACCCTTTTGATCTAATACAGCCATGAGTCGTTTTGGGAAAGATGCAACAAGTTTTTCACATCTGGATTTGGGTATCCTCTGCCATTCCTCCTTGCAGATCCTCTCCAGTTCTGTCAGGTTGGATGGTAAACGTTGGTGGACAGCCATTTTCAGGTCTCTCCAGAGATGCTCAATTGGGTTTAAGTCAGGGCTCTGGCTGGGCCATTCAAGAACAGCCACGGAGTTGTTGTGAAGCCACTCCTTCGTTATTTTAGCGGTGTGCTTAGGGTCATTGTCTTGTTGTTCGTCCAGGATATCCCTGTACTTGGCCGCATTCATCTTTCCCTCGATTGCAACGTCCTGTCCCTGCAGCTGAAAAACACCCCCACAGCATGATGCTGCCACCACCATGCTTCACTGTTGAGACTGTATTGGACAGGTGATGAGCAGTGC
>NC_060169.1:32174507-32192513 GCF_021292245.1 Micropterus dolomieu | reverse complement strand
ACATGCACTGTGAGCTGTAAGGTCTTATATAGACAGGTGTGTGGCTTTCCTAATCAAGGCCAATCAGTATAATCAAACACAGCTGGACTCAAATGAAGGTGTAGAACCATCTCAAGGATGATCAGAAGAAATAGACAGCACCTGAGTTAAATATGAGTGTCACGGCAAAGGGTCTGAATACTTATGACCATGTGATATTTCAGTTTTTCTTTTTTAATAAATTTGCAAAAATTTCTACATTTCTGTTTTTTTCTGTCAAGATGGGGTGCTGAGTGTACATTACTGAGAAATAAAATGAACTTTTTTGATTTTTGGAAAATGGCTGCAATGAAACAAAGAGTGAAAAATTTAAAGGGGTCTGAATACTTTCCGTACCCACTGTATATGTCAGAGGTTGCACGCCTCTGGAGCAACGAGGGGTTAAGTGTCTTGCTCAGGGACCACCCCAAACCGTCTTAACCATCGGAATATTTAGATTTAGATATTTCTGATTTTTCTAGTTATGTAATGAGTTATTTTATTTGAGGCTTGTTGATCCATATACAGGTTTTTGGAGGCACCAAAAAACTCAACCGTGTGAAAACAAAACCAGCTTGGACAAAGAAAAAACACAGCAGCAAAGAAATCCTAAGACGCTTCTTAAAACATTCCCAACCATGTGAATAAAATCTTCCTTTCAACTGATTTTTTGTTTCATTGAGTAACTGCAATGTCCAAAGAACACCGTATCATTAACATTATGTCTATCATGTGGTGTAATATATTTTGGACTATTTGGTATTTAGTTGACTCTGGTATCTGCAGTAAAAAACAATAAAAGGTAACAATAGGTATCAAGCCCAGACACACACTGGTAAAGAAGTCAAAGCTCCTTCACAGTAGATATTGCAACGTTTGTTTATGTTGGGTGACAAAGAAGTCTAGCGGAAAGAAAGAGGGCACAGGTGGAAAGAACAGTACAGTTGTTAAAGCTCTCTCTCTTCTCCCTTCTCTTTAAAATGGCAAACATGTTTTGGTATTATAGTCATCATTTGGTAATGAGTGTAGCTGGATGTAGAGATGTGTGTACATCAGCACAGTCTGATCAGGTTGCAGCTCTGTTCTGTCACCTCACTGTTGTGTTTCATTAAAGAAAAGGACAACCTGGCTACAGGCATTCTTGTTTACTTAATTTTCGGATTCTGTAGTCAGATGATTGCATAGTATAATAAAATAGTGAAAAGTCAACCAGAGACAACAATTATCTTATGATTTTTTGGTCATCAGTAATCAGTCATTGTGTGTTTTGATCCAGGCCTACTGAACTCCCTGCCCTCCATGCCCTGTCTATTTCAAACACACATCTAGGAAAAAGTTCGTTTTGGGATATAGCCAACATCTTCCTTATAGAAAATAGCCCAAATGGTACAAAATGTTACCCAAAAAAAATGTCCCTGCTAAATAAATTCAAAAGTAGCCCAACTGGGCAGAAAACCACTTAATCTGGCAACACTGGCCACTTAAATAGCACAGTGGTTACCAGAAGTGATTGCAAAGCGATCAATAACCTATATAATTGTGAAAGTACAACCATCTTTACAGCTGGAGCATAATTTTCCTGTTTATCCAGTTAGGCTGCTTGTATAATGTAAATAACACAGCAAACAACTACAGAAATAGAAGCAACACCTGTCCCACATATGTAATGACACAATCATAATTATATTAGATAGAAAGAACTGATCCAACTTGTGGAGTAGTGGAAACATGGCTCACTGGAGGTCCTGGTTCAGCTGTCCCCCAAACAGGGATAAACAGAGGTTCCCTGGTGGCTCATTTGGCTAAGACACATACTAATAAGCCACCATGTCATGAGTTCAAATACAGCCTGGTACTCATAAGTCATCAACCCCACAAAAAGAAAAAACAAAACAAACACACATAAGAAAGTAAGCAAACAGCAGCTGTCCAAGCAAAATGTGTTTTGCGTCTCTTTGGAGAACTTTGGGACAAAAGTAGTCTTCAAAATGTAACTCTGTCCACTGTAAACATTTTAGCTGTTGAAACCCAGTGAGGCACGCCATAGCAGCTTCCCAGTTAGAGCAGCTCAGAATGCTCCATAATGATGCAGAGGGAGAGAGGAGGTCCGAACACTGCATTTATCATTGTCAGATTTGATTGTGGAGGCCGTGGTGAGATGCAGCGCCCGTTACATAAGGCCTATGTTGTGTTTACGTCATAAAGTTTGGCATCGCAGCTGAAAGCGTGAATCAGAGTCCTACTGACCCTCTCAGCCTCCCTGCACCATAGCTGAGAAATGTTCTGAAAATTACTGCTCAGATTAATCACCGTTTACACAAATCACGGAGAAGCCTGTGTGAAACCAAAACAGAACAAAATTGTTCTTATTTCAGTCAGAAGGCTAGTGTGAAATATTAAATATGAAATGGTGGTAGGTGCAGTGTCTTTCTGTGTCCTACCAGTATAAACAAGCATGAAGCATGGAGCGAACATAACAGCCCTTCCCCCAGGGGAAACAATCTTCTTATAATTTATGGAGTGGTGGTGGGGCTGGGGTACTGGTTGAACTGGATGTGATTGTATGTTATATATTTACAAAGCAGTGTGACATAAGTACATTCAGTTTTGGTTAGAAATCATTATTTGTCATTTAATACATTTGGTTTATTGTCTAGCCCTAAATGTAAGCAAGTAGTAGCTGCACACAGAGAAGGAGCAGCCAATAATCCACCTTACTGGAGTGGGGTGTTAGATATGTGAGTAGGCTGTATCTGGTGGGTAGTCGCATGACTCATATTGTATATGTGTAGTGTACTAGCTGTACAGGCGTCAATCCATCTGTGCTTCACAGAAAATACTTGACAAGTAACCTGAGTTATTTAACCACTCATTTCACACTAACAATATTAACTTAGACAAAGTATGTAACCCTTAAAGCTCTCTGATATACTGGTAGGTCAAAGAATGCACGTTTCTCTAAAAAGCACAATAGACATGACCTTGGTTATAAAGATAAGCTATTAAAATGACAAAATTACAACTGAAAGTGCCACACTGCTGCCTTTTCCTTTGTAACCTTTTTCAGATATAAAAACTAAAATAATAAAAGGGCCTCCGTTGTTCTCTGTGTATAAGTGGTTCTCGTAAGTTTGTATCAGCATTGTAAAAAAAACTACTGTGGAAACCTGAGTTCAACGGGCTACAATGTCCAACATCTGTGTTCAGTTTTCAGTCATCTTGGTTTGTTCCACTACTCCTACTCCACCGCCTACTTGTGGTGTAGGACCTTATAATTTGCAGATCTCCTCTGCAGTGGTACACTTGTGACTTATGGAAGTGATGGCAGTACTTTATGTCTTTACTGGCATATTCCTAATACTTCATGGCAGGTCCCTGGCACCAAAGATGCCCAGTTGAAGTCAGTATTGTCCCTGTTGTGCGACCATCTATAGGTGATTTACTGAGGCTGATTAATGACTGCTGGCAAAGCTAAAACATGAGATCGTATTTCACAAGCATGTTAAATTGTAACTTCAGAGTTCAATGCAGTGTGTGAGATATGTCAGGATGCCTATAGGTCTATACCTACAATATTTTATGCATTAAAGAAATAAATATTTTAAAAATAATTTACAAGCAACTACATGTGCCACAATTCAGCTTTCAATTAAAGCAAGACAATTTTCTTTCTTTAATTTCACAGAAGGTGGACTTAGCCCTCCCCCTTCACCTACAATGGAGGCAAATATATATTAAGTACTAAAAAGGGTAAACAGCCAGGAAGTTCTTCATGCAGGACATTATCTGTTTTCAATTTAGATTTGCAGCGTCAGCATAAGTCCTGGCTTTACGTTTAGAAAATGTCCTCGCTTCTATTATCAGTAATGATCAGACTGGTTTCACACGAGGAACATACTCATCTCATGATGTAAGAAAACTGGTCAGTGTTACTCAGCATTCATCAATGTACAGACCATGTTATTTCTCTTGACACTGAGAAAGCTTTTGATCAACTGGAATGACCCTACCTGTTCCCAAATTTGGACTGGGGCAGGACTTTACTAAATTACTTTAGATCTTGTATACTTTACCTCTCTGCTGTAATCACTAATAGGCTGTCCCTAGAGCCCACTGCTGTTTGCCTTGGCTATGGAACCCCTAGCTGATATCATTAGACAAGATGTGAGAAAGAAAGAAATCTCTTTAAATAACTGGCAGCACAATATCTTGCTTTATGCTGACGACATTTTGATTTTTCTAGACTCCCCAAAGACAGACTCGCTATCTCCTCTATAGAGTATCTGTTGGTAGATATTGTGCAGCTTAAATATAGTATCAGATGGCTTTATAAGATACTTTGCAGTCTCAAGACAGACAACTCTGATAAAGTTAAAGGCAAGTGGGAATCTGATCTGGGCACTATAATATAACCAAAGGCCTGGAATGCCTTGTACAGCCAGCCTTCTAGTGTCCTAGCATCTAATTCAGCAAGGGAGAGGCAATTTAGGCTTATATTACTCCTGAAGCCAGACACAGAGTGAATCCAGATCTATCAAATCGCTGTACTAAATGTCAATTTGCTGTTGGTTCATATTTTCATTGTTTGCGAAGCTGCCCCTCATATCTGGTGATTTTGGACTACGGTTGTTTATTAATAACATTTTAAAGTGCCCTTTACATCTTGGTGCAAGGACTTGCCTGCTGGGACTAAACGATGAGTTACCCACTGATTTTAGTAACAAAGACCTTTTGCATATTTTGTTGCGCAGAAATGTATGTATGTATGTATGTGGATCACTGATAAAGCTCCCACTCTAAATCAGTGGCTACATACTTTAACAAGCCTCATGGATTTTGAAGCATTCTCTGCAGCCTTAAAGGAAACCCCCTTTTATTCTAACAGATCTGGTACCCCTTCATCTATTGGTTTATTGTCAGTGTATTGTTTTTTTCCTGCTTTACAAAAACTAGAGTTTAATAACAAAATATGTTCAGAAGAAGAATATCAAATATAAAATATAAAAAGGTGATAACCTGCCTGGGTAGGGCTGGTTATTATTATAGAAACAGGCATTTTTTGTTATATTTGTTGAAATACGCTTTACCTCCCAACAGCAATTAATAAATTAAATTCTCTGACACAAAAATGAAAAACACTGGTATCTGTGGCTGAAATGATGGCCAACCTGCCTGTCTACCTGTGCGCCCATGCACTCATCGCACATAAAAATGTGTTTTTGGGGAAGTGGCTTTGCAGGGAGGCCTAAAAGGGAGGGAGTGGATTTTTCAGTGGGATACTTTCAAAAATTAGCTGTCCCTTACAGCAGAGCTGCACTACTCTAAAACTAGAGTTATATGTTAAAAATCCATAGTGTGCAATGAAAAAATCCCATTAATCAAACAAAGTCCAAGAACAAAATGTCTCACACAAAAACACACAATAACATTCATGTCATTCATCTACTTCCTGCTCTTGCCTCCACATATAAAGATGGTGGATAAGAGTTGTTGTAAGCTGGGCTTGGGGAATCCTCTGCAATAATGTTACATTATAATAGCACATAGCCTACTGCATAACCTGTTGAGTTTTCTCCTGTGGATGAGGCTGATTCAGCGGCTGCATAGAGCATGCCTATTGTACATTACCAGTTACAGGAAACAACACAGTTTCCTGTTTAAAAAAAACTTAACGCAATGGCTGCATTTTATTCCAAATTTAAATATCCTGGCCTGCAGAACGAGTGGACTTTTAGTAACGTTATGGGCGATTTATAACAAGATGATTGCAAGGAACGTTAATTGCTGAGGTCTCAGGGAATCAAACCCCAAACCTTGGCAGTGTTACCGTGTTAACGCTCCACTGTGCCGCAGGACCACATGGAGGCTGCGTTTTGCCTCTCAAGTTGAACATGAGAAGATCCAGCCACGTATGCATCTCCATATTCAGATCACCCTGACTGATGCAACAGTTTCCACACAAAACCCCAAACCCTGCAGTCCGAACTGGACCTAGACATCAGAGGTGGTCCGTGCGTGTACAAGCGACTCTTTCTGTGCGCATTTTGGCGGGTTTGTGCCATTTCTGAATGATAAATCAAGTGAATTTCCCTGCACTGTACTTACACTAGATCAGAACCCGAACAAAAACGGACCCCGTCTGTAGCTGACTCCTATTGTGTGCCATAAAACTTTAACAGCGCACACCCGCCACGTTACAGCACTTAACCCGCCAGCCAGCCACTCACACGTTTCCCCGTTAACTTCTCCTTGTAGCTGAACTCACCGTATCGACCCGCTCTCCATTGATACACCACTCAAGACAAAAGCTGTCACACACTCACCAATGATAATAGCGCAAGCGCTCAGAAGTCCAATTTCTTTTTTTAGAGTGACTCTGTCGCTCGTGGATGAGTTTTTATCCTTCTTCTTTTTCTCTTTGTCCTCCATTGCCTCCGCCTTTTAGATGTGCTTCTTGCTCGCCTCGGTCCGGTCCAGATACTGTAGACTGAACCACGCACCGCTCTTAGGGCTGCCAGTCTAATCTACTGATGAACGAGGAGGACGTGCGCATGCGTATGGCCCAGCACTGAAGCCACTACCTTGTTTCAGGTATCTGAGGGTGTGACATGCCGGGATCTCACGTCTGAGACTTGAAGTACACAGAGGAGAATATGTTTACTTACCTTTAGCGTTATCTTTATAACCATAACACCCAGCAACATCAAAATATAAATGTGTAGGCCTATGATTTTTCTCCCCTCTAAAACACACTGTAGGCCATTCGAAATTGCCTGAATCAGTTTAATGCTGCACACTGTAAATGTGCAGACTATATTTCATCCAATTTTCATAAACCTACAGCTGAACCTGTCCTTTTCAAATAAAATTAATTCATATCGCTAGGTTATTTCATTTGTACAAATTCATATTATAATATTCATTAATTTATATTATCATTATTTTATTTTTAATGCTTTTGGACATGTACAAACTCCCCAGCTTTGCCACAGATACAACGAAATATTCCAAAAGTGACAGGTTGTCCCTCTTTGGGGTTAACCCAGTTTTATATGTGGACAAACAGGATTCAGGGGAGTCTGATTTCCCTCCTGGCTACTGTAATTTGAGTTCTGTTCATTCTTTTGCAGTGGAGGAAGGTAAACAGTGTGGCCTACTGTTCTACACCCTCTCCAACTCAGGATTACTTTAGTTAACCGTCAAATGCTCTTAACTTATTTACTACTGGTTCCTTGTGGTGTTGTGCAAGTGCATTTATTCTGTTGACTCACTGTTTATCTTAAGAAGACAAACATGAAATCACAGACATTACAGCAAATGTCACTGACATGCTGTGTGATGAATACAGAAACAAATATTAGAGTGAGTTAAATCATTAAAATACAAAGCAATCAAAAATAATTTTGTGAACACAAACACTCAGGAATATGGACAGAACAGGCTATGTGGTTTGTCTTGTAAAAAATGTAAATGGCAAATAACATTCCTTACACATAATTACTTTCTGTCAATCAGAAAAGAGCAAAAAGTAATACCTAGACAACATGCCTTTCACATTTTGGCAGGTCCTAGAAAAATCACAGGTGTAAATAATAAAATTAGTGATGGCTGAATTTCATTTGGCTGCTTAAGTTTCAGGATGATGGTATTGTGCACTCTGGCTCACTGTTGCACTGTCACATCTTCCTGAGACACTTGAATAGAATGGGGCCATCGTTAATGTTATAAGTATCACCTGTGCCAAGTCAAAATGTCTGCTGTGAAAAAGAAAATCTAGGGCA
Organism: Micropterus dolomieu; assembly: GCF_021292245.1. Classification (NCBI taxonomy): domain Eukaryota; kingdom Metazoa; phylum Chordata; class Actinopteri; order Centrarchiformes; family Centrarchidae; genus Micropterus; species Micropterus dolomieu. The sequence continues at coordinate 32,184,714 of NC_060169.1, read as the reverse complement.
GGCTTATCTCAGTGGTCCATATCTGAACAATCACCCTGGCAAGGACAAGGGTTCACAACAATGAATTAGCAGAGGAAATTAAAGGTGCTGCACAGCCACATTGGTGTTTTGACTAACTATGTCTGATTAGATATCTTTTTACTCTGCGTTCCAGTCAAAGTTGGAGGTCAGAATTTCCCAGTGGAAATTGCTGACTTATGGCCTTCCATGATATGGGCTTCTTATTGTGCAACAGGGAGATTTTTCAAAATCACATTTTTAATAAAACATTTATTACATATTACGTAGTTAAGTAAAAGGTTGTGTTTTAATTCATGTTTATAAAGCTGTTTAACAAAGAAAAAAAACAGCTGGATTAGTGACTGAAGAAGGCAATTAATGTTAATAACTTAAAACATACATCATCATCAGAGCTCTTGAAATTGCACTACTGCTACAATACAATGTAAGTTAGCTGAGCTACTGGTAAACAAGTTGTAAGCTAGTTATCGTCGAACATAACGTTGCACCAAACATGGCCGAGGTGCTGGGCAACTGATACGCTGGTCTTGCCACAGGCAAGGGTTACAACCAGAGAACACTCCAACACAAGCAAATAAATCCAGTAAGGAGCAGGCAGGAATGCAAAATCCTATAAACAGGCTAAGGCAGAAACAGGGAACCAAGACATAAAGCACACAGCATCATAACCTAAAGGGGCCAGGAACAAAGTAAGTGAACTGATATGTGGTGATTGGTGATTAGGAATGCATTCGGCAAAACGTTTATGTAAACGGAAATTATGGTGTGCTGAACACCCTGTTGTGTCCTATGGCAGATGAGAAGGCTATTCTTTGTGTTTGTTTTGAGTAACTTTTGGAGCCTGATGAAATTGGTTTAAATATGTACATATTTAATACTTCAAAAAATATGCTCAATGTTACAGTCACCGCCTTGCTATCCAGAACAGCAGAGAACATCCCAATCGAGTGAAGGAGAATGTGAAAACTGTTGGATGGGGTTTATATACAAGTTGCTGCTGATAGAGAAAAACACAAGCCTGTTGCACACTGAAGAAACGTGTGGTTCAACCAGAAAACCGCTACAAAACGGCGCACCCTGTCATCAGTTGACTGCAGTGCTGATGAAAATTTGAAAGAGGTGTGTGGATGGGTGGGGCAGTCCGGTGATGGGTGATGAAGAGAGCTGGTATAGTCCGAGGACACCTGGTAAAGCTAGAGGATGGCAGGTCTGAGGAGTTGCAGGAAAGTACATGGCCTGGGAGAAGTGAGCAAGGGGTTGAAGACAGCGCCAGAGGGGAACTGAGGAGCAGACTGTGACAATTTCTTACTGTGGTATTATCAAAAAAAGTGTGTGTTGGACAAAAACTCAGAAAATACTGTTTTTCAGGTTTTCTTGTGTTATTAAAGGTTACTCTGTGTAAAAGTCACAATATGGTATTACCTACAATGGCCTTAATACACCATAGTAGTTGCAAGGTGTGTTCCTCCTTCCCTGTTCCTCCCTCCCAAAAGCTAATGACTGACAAAGCAGAGAAAGAGATGAATATGTAACTAAAAAAAACATATGTCTTCAGTGATAACAACAAAGCACTGAATTACACACAATCAATTATATTATACTGTTCTACTGTAAATAGAAAAGTAACTGGTGTATTTTTAAGCTTCATATCGGGAAGAAATCAACAATCTTGCAGAGTGGTGCACAGAGAAAAACCTACTGCTCAACATCTGCAAAACATGAGCTGATCATTGATTTCAGGAAAAAGGGAGATAAAAAGACACACTCCTGTCAACATCAGTGGAGCAGGGGACCAGTTTCAGGTTCCTGGGAATCAGCATCACAGAGAGTAACCTTGTCTAGTGGCCTCTTATTGTGGCTAGCCTAAGGCACACCTGTGCAATCCCCATGCTGTCTCATCAGCATCTTGATATGCCACACCTGTGGGGTGGATGGATTATCTCGGCAAAGGAGAAGTGTTCACTTACACAGATTTTGACAGATTTGTGAACAATATTTGAGAGAAATGGGCCTTTTGTGTACATAGAGAAAGTCTTAGATCTTTGAGTTCAGCTCATGATGAATGGGGGAAAAAACTAAAGCGTTGCGTTTATAATTTTGTTCAGTGTGTAAACAATGTTCTTTACTTCACAAGGCACAGCCACTCATTAGAGTACCTGGCATATCCAAAGTGTGAATGTGAGAACTTCTACCTCTTTGAGCCTCCTTTGAGCTTGTTACTGGAGAAAAAAGTATATGCAATTAAATATTGTTGATAATATTTCTGGTATATTAATGGTGTGTCTACAGCCGCAAACAGATAAGAATAACGTAAAAAAACACACTCACACCATCCCACTTCGTCTACAGTTTAAGGAGTTAAGTCGTTAACTTGCGGCAGGCGAATGCTAACGAATACACAATTAACTTGGAGGGCGGCCTCCCTCTCCAAAAGGAGGCCCCAACAAAAAGAGGAGATACTTTGTTGGCGACAGGAAGGCAGGCTGAAACACTGGCTTCTGTGTGATGGCAGGAGGGGACGAGGAAGAGGAGGAGATTGAGGGGGAAACAGCCAAAACACTGCGGTGGCATAAGGGGAGGAGTTGTGCAGTAAACAAATACATCACAGCATCCTAGAGCAGCGGCAGGAGGAGGAAGAGGAACAGGGGGAGGAGAACAGATGGAAGAGTAGTAGAAGAAATAAAAGGAGTATTTGGGAGAAAGAGGAAGAGGAGGCAGAGGTTGGAGGGTGCAGTTGAGGATGAACCACTGAATTTATTTGTTGAGAAGAAGCTTCCTCAGAAAGAGAGAGTGGTCTATTGACCTGGATGCATTTGACGTCATCTGATGAAAAACCACAACCTCTGTCCCATTTAAGAGGCTGGATTCGTGCTCTACATTCTGCTCTCAGTAATTCATGATGGGCTGTCCCATTTTAAAGACTCATCTAAGAATTTCTTTTGTCTAAATTTAAAGGACACGTTTTATGCATCTTACGCATCCATAAGTTATTTACTGTAATCTCACGTATTTTAGAGCTTTTGTGGGTTTACCACTGGTACACATTGTCTATGAAAAAGTACATGAACACAGCAAAACACACAACTATTCTTGTGAGTTGCTGGTTCCCAGGAAGACATTAGGGGAAGGAGATCTTAAGAAAGCAATATGAGCAGAAATATTGACTTATACCATTAAAAAAACACTGTTGGAGTTATCAGTGTGCAGGTCTCTCCTCCTTGTTTTTGAATATGATGTTGACTGTGTGTGTATTTGTATAAACAAGTAAAGCAATTCAAGATATGTTTTATGTTTTGGTCAAGGCTAAACTGTTTCCAAGACAAACTGAATAAACCCACAGAAAGCAATGCAGAGCATTAACCAGCTAAGGAAATGTGTGAATGACTGGTGGCTCTGTTCAGTTACAGTAGGTGTGCCAGGAAGCCATGCCAAAGAACCAGTTTGCACAAATGGACAGCATGTATTTTTGGGTCATATGTGGCCATTTTTCTGTTTATATTACAGAGAAAATGTAAATGTATCTAAAAGGTTATTGAATTTCACATTGGGATCACTGTGATATTGAAGCATGTAACACAGAAACTGTCTCAAATTCAGTTTTATTAAGATTATGTCAGAAGAAAGCCTCTACAGTGAGTAGGTATTTTTTTTAGAAGACTATGGAAACACCATGTTTTTAGCCATGCTAGCAGCAATGTCGGTTGTCTATCAGTCCACCACTTTGGTCCAGACTGAAATATCTAAATCATGGATATGTTTTCCCAAGATATTTTGTACAGAGTCATTGAAGACCCACCTAATCCTAGTAGTGGGAAGGCTCCCCCTCCCCTGGCACCAACCTGTGTTACACTGGAGTTTTTGATTTACTGTACAGTTCATCTTAGGGTGTGGCATGTTTAACCCCCAAAGTCCGGTTCGTTTGACCAGTGTGACCCCTCCGTGCCATGCCCGGATACATCACATAATATATGGCGGTCGGCACTTATACTGTGGCAGGATACCACAAACAAATTAATGTGTGGAAAACACCAACTGAGTGATGACGTAAACGTGCCCCGGCTCGGATCGTTATGTGCAATTTATACTTCTGCGTCAAATCGATGGTGCAGCCTCTGCGTAGCCCCCTACCCTACGCAGTCACCTACACAGTAGCCTGACGTGCACCTCAAAAAACAAAAATGTCAACTCTACAAAAACTTAAAGGGGCTATATGTAGTTTTTCAATGAATTTACTTATTAATAAATCAAAATAAATCACTGCCTTATTGTCAAAGGGCTCAAAACTCACTTAGAAATAAAACACACGCCTGTTTTCTCTGTTGCTTGCATCAGCCACTATTCTGCTATAAATAGGAAGAGACCGGGTCGGATTCAGTCCTGTGAGCGCTCCAGAGCCTCTCTCTGACTATAGCGACAATACCGCAGCTAACGAAATGCAGTCCACTAACACCATAAAACATCTAGCTCACAGCAAAACACAGACTCCACGTAAGGACCCAAAACAACAATAAAGGTTTCTGTGCTGAAGCCCATCAGACCAAACAGCTTCAGGTGATGTTGAGTAAAAACACAGTGAACATCAGAAAAGCTGGAGAAACACGGAGAGAGTCACATTAGCTCGCCAAGCAGTTGCTAACGTTATCCAGTGCAAAGTTGTATCGCTTTCCACATTACTTAACAAACTAACGCAACCCATGTTACTATCTACTAACTATGGTATTATGTCAAAGTGTTGATTTAGCCTGCAAGAAAGGATGTAACTGTAAAAAAACAAATGTGGAGCGTGTTGTTTATGCTAGCCTATAGTGATTCATGGAAGAGGAAGCCAGCTAATGCTACATTAGCTAGGGTGACCAGACATCCCCATTTTCCGGGGACAGTCCCCGGTTTTGGTGGCCTGTGGAGCTGTCCCCGGAAATGGCCCCCGTTTTTATCTGCCAGAAAGAGTGGACTGCAGAGCAGACAGATGTTGTGCCGAAAAGTGACTGCTGAAAACTGACTGCCATCTGCGGGAGCGCACGCAGCATATTGTAAGCTGTATCTGCCAGTCTCTTTATGAATAAACATCACTTTATGTCGTGGTAATAGCAAAGGTATGTCTTTGTGATACTTTTCTTTTAATGGAAAACTCACAATTGTGGCCAAATATGTGTGTTATAGCGTAACCAGGCATGACATTTACATGATTATTGGCAGTAATATAAGCCTGTTGTTGCCAATGGAATATAATAGGCCTATATCATCCTTGTTTACATTTGGGAAACGGAATGTAGCCTATAATTAACATGACTTACTGAGTTATACAAAATAAATACATGATCTCTTTTGCAATTATCCTTAAAACTCTACATTATTTAACTTGCTATGTACCAACCAATCCAACCGTTTTTACCAGTTAAAATACCTTTAAATGGCCAATACACCCCATAACATGCAGTATTTCACTTGCCTGAAAGTGATTGCAGCCTCTACTTACTGACTGGAAGGTAGTTTCTGCCTCAAAACGAGTTATATTTGACAGATTATAACTGAACTAGTACTTTTTACCACTTATAATACCTTTAAATGGCCAAAACAACACATAAAATGCACATCAGTATTGACTGAAAGGTAGTTTCTGCCTCAAAATGACTTGATTTTGTTCAGAAGAGTTGTAGGCTATCTGGCAGATTATAAAACCTAAATTGGCCCCATTATTATTTCATATATAGCCTAATTACATATTTTTTAATGACATACTGACCACCCAACCAAAAATGTCCCCGGTTTTCATTTCAGAAATCTGATCACCTTAACTTTAGCTCAGACCTGCCGCTGTTTGCTTCTTGATGTTCAATTTAGATTTATTGTGGTTTTACTGATATGCAGGTACACAGCTTCTCCACCTCTCAGTCACTGTAACTAACGTGACCCACATAACATAAAACACTGCAACAAAACGGTCACAACAACACAGAGGAAGAGCCATCCACTATCACGAGTTACAGTAAAGTTACTTACTGTGGTCTAACTGTTATATAGTGTGGCACAATCTCGGTATAATATCCAGTCCAGCTCACAAAACCTTTCGTTATCATCCAGTACATTTAGCTGTGTTTACACTGGTGAGCCTCTGGTGAAAGATACACAGATAGTAAAGATGGTTATTGAAAAGCAGACAGCCGAGCCAACGATGTAGCAGCTTGGCTAAATACAGTAAATGTAACGTTATCATGTAACGAGCATGGATTAGTTCAACCTCAAGCTGATAAAATATTACCGTATCATTGCAGTGAGAGTTTACCCGACTTTCCAGCATGTTGTATGAAGCTGTCTCCCTCTCTCTATAGCCGCTGTCACCCTGCCTTTATTCCGGGAGTATTATGCCAATATGTGTCTTGCTGCGCTGTATGAAAGGTACAAGGTATATGCCTCAATGTTTCCTAAAACAAAACAACATTGTTCGTTTATGCCCACAAATTAGTAAGTTCTCCTTTATGTTGCTCCATATGTCCTCCCCAAATATCTGAAAGTCATTCTTCATCTCAGTTTTAAGGTTTTCCCCATTAATATTGTCAAGGCATGCTCATACTTCAGTCAGGTGAGCCTGTAACGACATGGCAGCCATTATCCTCAGAGGGGGTGGCTGAGCCCTGCACATCGTCTTTATCTGTGGTTTCAAGCTGTCCATAATGACTGTTTAAAAATTATGAAAAAGTTTAGATGTTGTGTGTTATATTTAAATATGCAAATTATTTTTGATTAGGTGCTAATAATATACTGAATCATCTCTTGTACAGCACGTACAATAAGTATGTAAGTTTCAGAAACAGAAAGTGCGAAAAATGCAAGGGGAGGTTGGAAGGAAAGTAAAGAGGGTCGAATGTGGGAGGAAGACCAGACAAACAAAGGACGAAGCAAGGAGAGAGACGGTGAGGGAGCAAAGGTAGGAGAAAGGAACGATGGGACGGATACAGGTAGAGATGGAGGAACATAAAACAGGAGGAACGAGGAAAGAGGGACCAAAAGAGAAAGGAAAGAGAAGAGGCCATGAACCCAACACCACTTTGCAGCCAAGGACAAACTATCCCTCTCTCTCAATCTCTCTTTCATCCCGCCCTTGATCTATTCTTACTGTAGAGCTTCTGGAGTGCCTGCTCAAATGGTTTACCATACTACCCACACCACACATCATTTGTTAACAGGGAACCCAGAGTTCTTGCCGTTGGGGAGCAGAGCTGCATAGCAACCCCACAGCACTTCCTGTTGGGCCGGGGGTTGAACGTCGGTGCCCGTTGTTCACCACAGTGCCCCCTCTGCCTTCAGAAAAGCAGCCGGGAAGCAGTTCACTTACAATTGGCTTTGTGCTTCGTTGTGAGGAGAAGTGAAAAGAGCGGAAAGGCAAAGCACTCTCAGTTAACTGCTCTCTTTAACAGGCAGGGACATCTATGCGATTTAACTAATGGTATTAGTTACTATCAGTATTCAGTACCTTTAATTGTGATTGCTTGCAAAAATATTTAAATATTCTATCAACCACTCATACAGGATTTTGTTTTTTTCCAGGGTAAAACCCCCCTAAAGCGTTTACAACACGTACAGTGTTGGTGAACAGTGTGGACTGCCTATTTTCAGAAGCACAACACTGGAAAATATGCTGGAAAAGGAAAATGCGTCTCAGCCCCCTGCAGAGTTCTGTGGTTATGGTTGAAACATTTAAAGTGGTTTTGTAGCCACAACTGCCAGGGCGTGCTGGGTTTACCTGCATAAGCAGTTTAACGTAACTTCAGACGTTTAACATGCTCTCTTGACACATGCAATGTCAGTGGGAACTTTATCTTTTTTATCGTCCCTGGTTCCATGGAGAGCATATCAGGTCAGTGCAACAATGTTTTTTTTAACAAGATAGTGTGGAATTTATTTTAAAATGAATCACCATATTCAACAATTTATTTAATCTTTCACAAAGTAAGAGCAACAAAACACTAAACTCAGCCTCTGTAGGTCTTTTTCACATGTCATAGCAGGAAAAGCACAGGTGTATTTAATAAGAGCTAAATAATAAGGCTTCACTCCATTTAGGTGTGCATGTTCCAGGGCCCTGGTGTTGTGCAGGCTGACTCAGTGGCATAGCTTAATGGGACACTTATGGTACCTTGTGGAGTATTTAAAAAATATATATATACTATTTTGTAACCTGTTCATCAGCGGAATAGTTGAAAATAAAGGTCATATAGCCTGCACTCACTATACAGACCACTCAGCTTTCCTAAAACATGTTGATGCATTTTTTTGCAATGAAATTGTTGGAGTAAGTGAAAATATTTCATCCATCCATCCATCCATCGAGCGCCAACCGCTTATCCTGTGTACAGGGTAACTATGCATATTCAGTCTAACTCCCCTTGATTGTTTAAAGCACTTGCATTTGATCTGGATGCAACAGCGTCTGTCATGGGGATTTGTCTTGTCTGTCGTCCACGTGTTTCAGCCATTCTCCAGGTATGTTTTGTGGTAGAAAATTGCTTGACAAACGATGACTTTCATTTGTGTTCCACCACAACATTGCACACAGTGCAAAACAGTTTGCCCCTGCTTTCGTGCAGAAGATCAGGGAATTGCCTTGCACAGTCTTAAGCAGTGGTATTTGTTGGTAAATATGAGACGTTCTTGTCACACATGTCCAGAAACCAGGAAGAGAGGAGACTGCTACCATTGGTGAAACCCGTGGGAAACTACCGTGAACCCCGGTATTATTCATGTTGGCTTAATTGAATGACTTACAGGCACAGCTAATGGAATTGAGCCATCAGCATAAAGTTATCAGTTACACGTGTGTTTTCCTGCAATGACAGGCCAAAATGTCTGTGGTGAAAAGTTTGTCTCTGGCAGAGTCATGCTGATGGCCTATAAATGATACAAACATACAGTCACATTTTCAGAGAGGAGGTTGCTAGCTACTGTAATTATGTATTAAGTTAATCCATTACTCAAAGCTAAGAGGTTAAAAAATTCTGTGCACTATTTTGAAACAAAATGAGGAAAGAGGCTCATCCATTGATTCACAAGGAAAGAAGAATCAATGGGGAATATTAATGCTTAAATATTAACCTCTATCCCCACCTAGTGGTCAATATTGTTTAGTACAACAATGGTAATCTTCACACTGGCTTGAAGAGCACAACAAATAGTCATTTCAGCAGCAGGAACAAGTTTTCAAAAATTGTTTAGCAATTACCAAATGTTGATAGTTCATTTGTTGTCAGTGATTTTTCTTGTGAGTATTTGTCTCACAATTACTTCACAGCATAATTAGCAATTACACCCTCCTTATATTTCATGTTTTCAGCCACACAGATGTTAAAGGAGGATAGAGATAAAATGCTTCTGTTCTATAAGCCTTTTTCTGGCTTTCACACAGAGAAATGTCCCAGACAAAGACAGCTTTGACCTAGTTTACAGCAACAGCAACACCCTCGTTCCCTGGCTTAACCTCTGTGTAGTTGTTATCAATAATCCTCTACTGACGCTAATGACCACCCCTTCAACAAACAGAAAGTTAACCTGCAAACTGGCAAAACCAGCCACACACAAGCAGATGGCTCCTCATGTTTCATCTCAAATTATCTGATAAGCTAAACACATTACAGCACAATACACTACAACAAAATATACTGTTGCGGTACTTTTCAACAAGACACTGACAAAAATGTAAGTTAGCCTGTTAATCTGTGCGTCTTCAAAGGAAATACTTTAGCTGAACACTCAACAGTCCTGTTTAAATATTATCATAGTAAAAATGTCACATTGTGGATTTAAGATGTACAGTCCCCTCCAAAAGTATTGACACAGTAAGGCAAATTCCTTTGTTTTTGTTGTTCACAGAAGACATTTGGATTTAAGATCAAAAGATGAGTATGAGACAAGAGTTCAGAATTTCAGCTCTCGTTTCCTGGTATTCACATCTAGACGTGTTAAACAACTCAGGACATACCACCCTTTGTTTGAACCCACCCATTTTTCAAGTGAGCAAAACTATTGGAACATGTGACAGATGTTTCTTGTTACCCAGGTGTTGCCTTTTAGGTTGATTGTCCAAACATTAAATAGCTCTGCATGACTAGTCTAACTTTTCATCCTTGGTTCAAACCTATAAAGATTGCATTTCCTGTTAAAGAGGATAAACCAACATGAAGACCAGAGAGCT